>NC_037685.1:77751975-77899992 GCF_003255815.1 Theropithecus gelada | reverse complement strand
CCCAAATGTCCATCAGTGACAGATTGGATTAAGAAAATGTGGCATATATACACCATGGAATACTATGCAGCCATAAAAAAGGATGAGTTTGTGTCCTTTGTAGGGACATGGATGCAGCTGGAATCCATCATTCTTAGAAAACCAAACACTGCATGTTCTCACTCATAGGCGGGAACTGAACAATGAGATCACTTGGACTCGGGAAGGGGAACATCACACACCGGGGCCTATCGTGGGGACGGGGGAGGGGAGAGGGATTGCATTGGGAGTTATACCTGATGTAAATGACGAGTTAATGGGTGCAGCACACCAACATGGCAGAAGTATACATATGTAACAAACCTGCACGTTATGCACATGTACCCTACAACTTAAAGTATAATAATAAATTTAAAAAAAAAAAAGTATTATTACTGCTCGCCATCTTGGCTGAGATATGAAGAGACAGCACCACCTTCATGTATGCTCACGAATCCAGCTCAGATAATGAGCCAATTAGCTGTCCCACCCTATCCCTGTCAAAAATCAACAGTGATAAAAGACAGGTAACTAAATCTTAGTTGAGAAGTAGCTCTGAAGAACGATAAGAAAGTAACAATTGGCAGGAAGAGTAAAAGACCATAATTAGCCTATAATTCAAGAAGTAAACCCTTACCACTTAAATGTCCAATATGGTATGTTGCAAAAGATAGGATTATCACATTGTTTAAATGAAACATAATAAAATAAATGGTTACCTTTGAGAGTTCTCATTATCTACACCAGATTTGTTGGCAAAAAAAGCTGAGGGTTGGGAAGAAAGCTGAGGCAGGGCTTGCATGACTGATATAATGTCCTCTGGAATGTGTCTAGACTTGCTGGCTCCTTGCTTCTAAGCCCTCCTAGGCGCCTATTCCCATTATCTCAAGTAGCAGAACATTTTCCATATAAATGCTAAACCATCACAGCTGTAGATCATGCACCTGCCCTTTTGACCCCCACATTCTCACCACCTGTTTCTCTGTTGGATTACCAATAAATAGTGAGGGCTTCCAGAACTCAGGGCCTTTGCAGCCTCCATGATCACAATGGCCCCCTGTTCCCACTTCTCTCTCTCAAACTGTCTTCTCTCAATCCTTTGACTCCACCAGACTTCGTTGCCCCCACGACCTGGTGTTGGGTCTGGCCACCCCAACAAGATTTCCACAGTGAGGTGAAGAGAAAAACCTTTTAATATTTCCTATTGTCATTCCATACTCCTGGCTCAGTATTATTCACTCATTATCTAAAATAAAGGTTGGCAAAGTATGGTCTGCAGGCCAGCCAGCTATTTTTAATCAATAAATTTTTAATGGGACACAGTCATACCCATTCATTTATATATGGTTTACATCTGATTTCACGCTATAACCTCAGGATTGAGTAGTTGCAACAGAAATCACATGACCCACTAACCTAAAATATTTCCTATCTTGCCCTTTAGGGAAAAAAATTCAAGGTAGTATCTAAATTCTAAGCCAGAGTTTCTGAATCTGGGCAAGATGGAGTAAACACATTCCTCACTGTCTCTCACTGAATTCAATTATAAAACCTGGACAGATTGCATGCAGAAGCTTTTGGACATTCTGAAAAGTAAATAGTGGCAGATTAATTGGGAATAAAGATCAAAATTCAAAGTACCAACAAATCAGTGATAATTTACCATTCTAGTCAGAATTTCCACCACTTGGCCCCACAGGTGGGTACAGATGCAGAAGTCCAGGGCAGAATAGGATAACTGAAGCCCCATATGTCTGGCTAAAGAACTAAAATTGTTAGCTCCTAGATTCATCCAGGAGCTGTGCACATGCAGATAAGATCTTAATAAAAATAAAAAATTGAAAACTGAACCGCTCTCTCCTAACACACAAAGAGCAACTCAAAATGAATTAAAGACTTAAATGTAAGTCCTGAAACTGTAAAATTCTAAGAGAAAACAGAGGGAAAGCTTTACGACATTGGTCTTAGCAATGATTCCATGGATATGACACCAAAATTACAGTCAACTAAAACAAACAGTGGGACTGTATTCAATTAAAAGGCTTCTAGCATAGCAAAAGAATCATAGTGAAAAAGCAGCCCACAGGATGAGAAAAAACATTTGCAAACCATCTATCTGATAAAAGATTAATACCCAAAATATATGAGACTCCTACAACTTAGTAGCAAAAAAGACTAATAATTTAACATTCAAAACATGCTAAAGACTTGAATAGATATTTTTCCAAGGAAGCCATACAAAT
Source organism: Theropithecus gelada (assembly GCF_003255815.1). Lineage (NCBI taxonomy): Eukaryota > Metazoa > Chordata > Mammalia > Primates > Cercopithecidae > Theropithecus > Theropithecus gelada. Next base: position 77,897,731 of record NC_037685.1, on the reverse strand, counting down.
GACCATATTCAAAAAGCCATATATGAAAAAAGTTTAATATCACTGATCAGAGAAATGCAAATCAAAACCGCAATGAGATATGACCTAACACCTGTCACAGTAGAAATTGTCACAATAAGTAAAGACAAGTGTTGGTAAGGATGTGAATAAACTGAAACTCTTCCACACTGATGGGGGAATGCAAAATAGTGCAGCCTCTATGGAAAATAGCATTAAATTTCCTCAAAAATTAAAAAATAGAACCACCATATGATCCAGAAATCCCATTTCTGGGTATTTATTCAAAAGAACTGCAATCAGAATCTCAAAGAGCTATCAGCACTTCCATGTTCATTGCAACATTCACAATATCCGAGATGTAAAAGCAATCTAAATGTCCATTGACAGATATATAAAGAAAATGAAATATTATATAAACTTTAAAAAGAAAATTCTGCAGTATGTGACAACGTGAATGAATCTTAAGGACATAGATGAACCTAAGTTAGATAGGCCTGTCACAGAAAGACAAATATTGCATGATTCCATTGAGATGAGGTATCCAAAATGATCAAATTCATAGAATCAAAGAGTGGAATGGTGGTTGCCAGTGGGGTTGGGGGAGGAAAATGGGGAGTTTCTAATCAAGGGGCATTAAGTTTCAATTAATCAACATAAGCTCTAGAGATCTTCTGTACAAACTTTTAACTATAGTCAACAATAATGTATACTTAAAACTCTGTCAAAAAGGTATATAGCACACTTTAAAAGTTCTTACCACAGTAAAATAAAATTTAATAAAATAAAATAATTGAGCTAAAAGACAGATCTCCACCCAGTTTGGTGTTCCCAAACTGACCAACAGCTGATGCACAGATGGAGTAGATCCAAACATTGCAAGACTTTTAAAACTGACTTGACATTGGAACCACTGCAGTTTTAAACTTTCAGTCTGACTAATCAGACTACTAAAACAAAACTATTCATATTCACCGCAGGATTAAACAAGACCCAGAGTCTCACAACATAATATTTAATATGTGTCAGATTTAATCCAAAATCACTTAGCATATGAAGAACCAAGAACTTCTCCATTCACATGGTGAAAGACAACCTACAGACATCAAAGATTAAACATTTGTTAGGATTATCTGACAAAGACTTTAAAGCTGCTATTATAAAAATGCTCCAGCAAGCAATTGTAAACACTCTTAAAAGAGCAAATAAATAAAAGACACAAAGAAGAACAAATGGAAATTTTATAACTTAGAAGTATTGTCTTGGTCAGTTGGGTAGCCATAACAAATTACCATAGATTGGGTGGCTTAAACAACAAACATTTATTTCTTGTGGTTGTGAAGACTAGGAAGTCCGAGACCAGGGTGCTGGCCTGCTCTAGTCTCTCATGAGGCCCCACTTTCTGGTTTGCAGATGATTGTCTACTTGTTTTATCCTCACTAGGCTATTTGTGTTTCAGAGGAGGATAATTCCAGATATATATAGTACATGCTTCTCAAACTACCCTACTACCCAGGCACACAGATTGATTTTTTTATGAAGAGGAGACCACAGTGCAGAATGAGCATAATAGAACATCATTAGGAAATCGAAGAGACTGATAGCTCTGCTTTAAGGCAAAACATAACACAAGCTGATGTGGAGCATCTTGCCAATGTCAGATGTAGAAGAGGCTAGAAGTAACCTGGACCCTGGGCTTCCCCTTCTGCTTCACAGCAGCAGAGAAAATGCCTATCACAGCCTGGAAGAGGTAGGGGATGGTCACCTCACATGGTCACCACAGCCCTTCACACATGTAAGGACCCCTCAACCTCAGGGTTTCAGAGAGAGAAGGCTGGAGTCCTGACAGCTTTGAAAGTGGAGAATCAGTTCGAGAATAAATTCTCCTCCTAGTCTGTGATCCCCTTTACCTCCTGGGGAAGTGCAGGTGTCATTGCTTAGATCCAAGTTACCTTGGTAATCTTCTCTTGCTGAGAAGGCAGGGGAACTGGCCCTAAGTGGACTGCTACAAATCATGACCAGAAATAAGCAATCCTAGTAAATAATGACTTTCCTCCATATTTCAACATTGTCAGTGTGTGTATTCAAACACTATATCCAAATATTAGTGATAAAGAGGATTTTTTTTCCTATCAGCAGACTTCCTTTATTTTTATGAGAACGCCACGGTGGGCTCCTAAGATGAATGTGGGTAAACTCACTAAGCAGACGTGGCCTGCTTTCACAGACCCACAGACTCAATTACTCTATGTACATCTCAGCAGTGTGACTACGATCTGAGCACATGCTGGCAGCCAGCATGACAACATAGTTTCGTTATTAGGAGGTGGACAGATATAACAATCTGAGGGAAGATACTCAGGGGAAGATGTAGCCAACACACTTCTCCACTTATTTCCCTTCATAGAATATCTACCACGTTCCAACCAAAAACAAAAATTGTTTCCAACAAACAAAACATTTTTCTTTCTTTCTTTCTCTGAGGCAGAGTCTCTCTGTCACCCAGGCTGGAGTACAGTGGTATAATCTCAGCTCACTGCAACCTCTGCCTCCTGGGTTCAAGCGATTCTCATGTCTCAGCCTCCTGAGTAGCCAGTATTACAGACATGCACCACCACACCTGGCTAATTTTTGTATTTTTAATAGAGACAGGGTTTCACCATGTTGGCCAGGTTGGTCTCCAACTCCTGACCTCAGGTGATCCGCCCACTTCCCAGATTGCTGGGATGACAGGCGTGAGCCACCGTGCCCATCCCATTTTTGTTTCTTGATTAGCATTCTTGTCATCCAATAACCTTGTCCTTTAAATATATAATTTTAACTGTGTGCTATAATGCAAGGTATCATTAGGACTCTTTCAGATACAACTGATAGAAACTTAAATCAAACTAGCTCAAGCAGGAAGAGGAAACTACTGGCTCAGGTAACTGGAAATTTTAAGGGAGAATGCAATTTGGGCATAAATCTGGAGACTTGAATGAGGCTGCTCCCACTGTCTCTCCACCAATGGGCTCCACTTGTCTTTGCTTCTCTGTGTATTTACCTCATTCTTTCCTGCCTTAAGTTTATAGGTTATTCTCCAAAACAAAAAGAGTCATCCTGCCTCTCAACATCTGTATTTAAAATCTTACCTCTCAACATCTGTATTTAAAATCTCACAGGACTCCAATTCAGTCTTTTTTTTTTTTTTTTTTTTTGACATGGAGTCTCACTACAAGCTCTGCCTCCTGGGTTCAAGCCATTCTCCTGCCCAGCCTCCCGAGTAGCTGGGATTACAGGCGCCAGCCATCCCACCCACCTAATTTTTTGTGTTTTTAGTAGAGACAGGGTTTCACTATGTTGGCCAGGCTGGTCTCGAATTCCTGACCTCGTGATCCGCCTGCCTGGGCCTCCCAAACTGCTGGGATTACAGGAGTGAGCCGCTGTGCCCGGCCCTAATTCAGTCTTCTTATATCCTATGTGCACACCTAGACCAACACAGTGGTGAAAGGAATAAGGTCTCCCAATCAGCCTGGCTAGGTCCTGTGCTCACCCTAGAGGTCAGTAGGAAATAAGAGCAGGTCCATTAGAATTCTGAACTCAAGAGACAGCAGATCCCCCACTTAGAGAATGGAGCCAGACAGACAAAAGTAATACATGTCCATTTCACATGTCCATTTCACATGACCAGTCCTGTGTTTAAACTGAAAAGCATGTGTTCAAAGAGATGGTTAAAAAAAATTTAAAGAAAATAACAGTTTAAAATGAAAATATTTTGTTATATGTTATTCTAATCTGCTTTTATTTTGTTGTATTTTATTTTTCTTCTATCCTATTTTAATCCTCATCTTATTCCATTTCACATGTAACACAACTAGCAATCTCTTCTGTCTCAGTACTTCCATCCCCCTCACTATGGAATTGTTCCCAGCAACACAAACATTTTGCAACATTTTCCATCAGAAACAAACTCCAGTACCACATGACTTCTCTCCTGCTCTTTATTGCAAAACCCAAGAACAGTCTCTATTCACTACCTTCTTTCTTCTTTTTCTCCTCACATCCTATTTAAATCTATCCTAATCAGACAACTTTCAGTCCCTATACTTCCCTGAAATTTCTCTGTCAACAAGGTCATAAAACAAGATCTATTTTGTAACTTTTATGGTCAATTCTCCATCTTCTCCTTGTTCATCATTTAGCAACATTTGACACCCTCTGGTCAACTTGAAAAACTCTGGTCTCTTGGATTTCACAGAATTTTGATTTCCTAGGTCTCCTCCTACCTCAATGACTGCATCTCTGGTATTTTTTTTTCCAAGCTAGCCTTCCTTCTCTTACACTTTAGAACATTCCAGGGACTCCTCAGTCATCTTCTTCTCTTCACCTCTACAAACTCCTTAGGCAACTTTTTCCAATCACATGGCTTCAAAGTACCAAGTAGTCTCAAATTTTATACTCTATCCCTAATCTCATCTCTCAATTCCAGACCCATATATCCAATGACTTATTTAACATCTCCATTTGAATGTCTAAGAAACACCTCAAATTTAACATGTCTAACATAGAGTTTAATCTTTGCCCTCCACCAGAAATACATTTTTCCTATAATTTTTCATATCTCATTAAATGGCAACTCCATCTTAATTGCTCAAGCCAAAAACTCCAGAGTTGCTCTTGACTTCCCTCTCTCTCTCACACCCCACATTCAGGGCATCAGCAATCCTATTGAGGTCTGCCTACTTCATATATCCTATATCCCAAAACTGAAAAGATCACTTTCACCAATACCAGCTAGTCCAAGCGTAGACCACTGCCACAACCTCCAACTGGAATTCCTTCTACTTCTCTTGCTTCCCACAATCAAATTTCTATCCAACAGCTAAAGCACTCTTCTCTTCTGAAGTCCCAATTTTATGACCTGCACAGCTCTCCATAATCTGGTGGTTGCCTATTTCTCCAACTTCATGTCCCACCATTCACTCTTCCCCTCACTTCCTCTACTCTAGCTACCGTGTACTTTATTGTTCTGTAAATATCCTAAGCTAATCACACATCAAAGGTCTCTGCATTTGCTTTTTCCTCCCCTGGAAAGTTCTTGCTCCAAGTCTCATCTCCTTGTTATTCAGATATCTGCTCTAATATTATCTCTTAAGAAAGATTTTTCCTAGCCACTCTATTTAAAATACTCCTCACCCCTCACCATTCATCACCCCCATCCTCTTACACTGCACCATTGTTGTTCTATGCACACCACTTGGCCAAATGTTATGTGTCATTCTGTGTATTTTTTTGTAGTCTGTCTTCCCAGATAGAAAGGAAGCTCTGTAAGGGAGAAGCACAGTTCCACTCTACTCCCATCTACATATGCTCAGCCTCTAGAGTAATACCTGGGTAACAGCAGGCCCCTAATAAATAGTAATGAGTGAGGAAAATGCCAGAAGATGTTTCAGAGAAACTGGAAAAAACATGAGGAACTGTCAGGGTAACTGGAATTTGAAAGAAGTTACAGAAAACATCCCTCTGTTCAATTAAAGAGTTTTTATCAGAGACAGAACATCTCTAACCTAATTATGTTTGCAGGAATCTAACTGATTTTTAAATACTGTTAAAAAAGCACAGCAAACACTGCAGAGAATGTCAAACTTCTGACAGGAAAATGACAGTTAAAATTCATCAAGAATATGTAATGAACATCTTATGACTGAGTAGGCTATGATTAAGAGGTTGCATCTTGGAATATGCTTAAGTATCGCATATGGAATTTGATCATTTCCAGTTATCTTTGTAAATTCATGTTATGTGCTATTTCTCATTTATTCTTAAAAGTTATTTGTATTTATTATTTATTTACAATTTAAAATTTGACTCAATTTTTTGAGAAAGAGTCATTCTATGTTCTCATCTCCTTTTGTATTTAATTTGTTCATTTATACACAATCTTCAAACTGTCCAGGTATTGCTAACCTAGATAATTAGTATCTTTTCTCACAAATGGAACACAACTTAGGAAGAAGGTAATAGTTCTTGTATTAGTTATGGTTCTCTAGAGGAAGAGAACTAATAGGATAGAGGTATATATGAAGGGCAGTTTATTAGGAGAAGTGACTCATATATTCACAAGGTAAAGTCCCTCAACAGGCTATCTGCAAGCTGAGGAGCCAAGAGTAGGGAAGCCGATAGTGCAGCCTTCAGTCTGTGGCCAAAGACCCAAGAGGCCCTGGCAAATAAGTCCAAGAGTCCAAAAACTGAAGATCGTGAAGTATGATGTTCAAGGGCAGGAAGCATCCAGCACAGGAGAAAGATAGAGGCCAGAAGACTCAGTCAGTCTAGTCTTTCCATATTCTTCTGCCTGCTTTTATTCAGGCCATGTTGGCAGCTGATTAAATTGTGCCCACCCAGATTGAAGGTGGGTCTGCCTTTCCCAGTCCACTGACTCAAACGTTCATCTCTTTTGGCAACACCCTCACAGACACACCCAGTAACAATACTTTGCATCCTTCAATCCATTCAAGTTGACACTCAATATTAACCATCACAGTTCTTAAAAACCTTAAGAGTATATAGTAACCATTTCCTAGAATATCAGGTCATTCAAACTCTCTTTTCAAAGCCTCTGCTTCCACTCTGCAAGCTGAGTTGGTAGCAAGCCATGGCATTATTGCCCTTCCTGTAGACAAATAGAACAGGAGTGGACAATTAACCCCAAATGGACTATTGAGATGGTCTCTGCCCATAATTCTGAGATAATCTTCAAAAGCTCCAGCAAAGGAACCTCTACTTCCACGAATACAGAGTAGACATACTTTATCCTACTTATCCCTCTAACTACAACTAAAACCTTGGATGCTGTACATATTTTAAAAAATAATAAGATAACCCTAAAAGGTATAGAAGGCCAACTGGGTCCTTACAATCCAAGGACCAACACATTAGTAATTTCTTTGTTTTTTGGGGAAGAGGTAGGTGGGGTCTTATCTCAGATATCCTAAACTGGGTGCTTCAGAAAATGGCAACTAGGAAACACCAAGAGGAACAAACAAGAAAAGTCCCAACAAAAGACTCTTTCTAACCAAAGAACCAGGAAAGGGGCAGCCTAGAAAGATGGAAAACTTTTAGATAATAACTACTCTACTAAAGTCAAATACCACAGAATACACTAGATGTGGCCCCAGCTAGTGAAGGCTAAATGGAGAGTCCTGACTGCCACACTTGCGAGGCTGTCCTGAGGCCCTGAAAGCCCCCACACCAAGATGGTGTCAGAGAAGGCTGAGTAGGTAGCCAGGACGTTTGCCCCTGCTGGGTGATAACAAGTCACCCCAACTCAGTGTCAGTGGAAGCCACGTGGGGAGCCTGGACTTCTACTCCCATGGAACAGAAACAAGGTACCTTTCCTCTTCCACAGTGTGGTAGTGTCAGAGGTGGTCCAGTGGATAATCAGGATGTTCACTGCTGCGTGTAATGAGGCCGCCCCCTTCCCATGGTGTCACTGGAGGCCCTGGGGGGAAAAGTAATGAGGTGCTGGTGTCACTTCAGCATAGGAGGAATCAGTAGAGGCCTAGAGAGGAGCTAGAAATCCTACTCAGCAGTAAAAATGAGCCCTACCCTCAGCTGTCAATGATGGCTGTATTAGTCCATTTTCATGCTCCTGATAAAGACATGTCTAAGACTGGGCAACTTACAAAAGAAAGAAGTTTACTGGACTTACAGTTCCACGTGGCTGGGGAAGCCTCACAATCAGGGCAGAAGGCAGGGAGGAACAAGTCACATATTACATGGATACAGCAGGGGGAAAAAAAGGGAGCTGTGCCGGGAAACTCCCATTTTTAAAACCATCAGATCTCCTAAGACTCATTTACTCTCACGAGAACAGCACAGGAAAGACCCGCCCCCATAATTCAACCACTGCCCACTGGGTTCCTCCCACAACATGTGGGAATTCTAGTTGAGATTTGTGTGGGGACACAGCCAAACCATATTAGTGGCCAAGTGAGAAACCTGGACTTCTATCCCCACACAGCAGTAACAAGCAGCATTATCCCTTCCCCTGAATAAGCAGTGGTAGAGAAAGCCAACTAAAACAGAAGGTGTAAATAAGATGCAGAATCTTATAACAAAATACACAAATGTCAGCTTTCAAGTGAAGATCATATGAAAAAATTCCAGAAACATCTCAAACTGAATGAAAATAATCAACAGGCAACAACAGTCAGATGACAGATATGTTAGAATTACTCTGACAATTACTTTAAAGCAGCCATTATAAAAATGCTCCAAGGAGCAAATGCAAACATACTTTAAACAAAAAAATAGAGTCTCATCAAAGAAGATATAAGAATGAACGAAATGAAAATTTTAAAACTACAAACCGCAATAATCAAAATTTAAAACTCAGTGAATGGGCTCAATAGAATTAACTGAAAACTATAATAATAAAAATGTAAAACTCAGTGAATGGGCTCAACAACAGAATTGAGCCCATTTGAGGACAGAAGAAAACAATCAGTGAGATCAGTGAGCTGGAAGATAGAACAACAGAAATCACCCAACCTGAACAGAGAGAAAACATACTAAAAATATATTAACAGGGCCTCTGGGACATGTGGAACCAAAAGATCTAATATTCAGCCATTGGAGGGTGGGAAGTAAAGGATAAAAAGAAAAATGCTGAAAAGGTATTCAAAGAAATAATGGTTAGAAATTTTCCAAATCTGACAGAAGACATAAACCTGCAAGCTGAGTACGCCCCAAACAGGATAAACCCAAACATGCCTACACCAAGATACATCATAGTCAAAGTTCAAAAAACAGAGAGAGAAATACTATCTTATCTGTAGGGAAAAACAATTCAAATGACAATGGATTTATCATCAGAAATCATGGGTGCCAGAAGGAAATGGCACATTTTTCAAATGTGAATATTTTTCAAATATGAAGCAGAAACAAGACATTCTCAGGTGAAAGAAAGCTAGTGTTGCCAGCAGACCCATTTTTAAAATGGCTAAACAAAATTCTCTACAATTAGAACATCAACAAGGATATAAAAGAATTCAACACCATTATCCAACAGGATCTAACACTTACAGAACACACCACTGAACATATAATAATTTGAAAACACAAATTATGTTCAAGCACTCTCGAACATATGGCAAGAAAGACCATATCCTGGCCCCTAAAATAAACCTCAACAAATTTTTAAAAACTGAAATCATACAAAGTACATTATTGCAACCACAATGAAATCAAACTAGAAATCAATAAGAAAAAGATAACAGGAAATTCTCCAAACTAAGCTACATACTTCTAAGTAACTCATGGGTTAAGGAGCAAGTCTCAGGGACTACAAAAAAAAAAGATACCCTGAACTGAATTAAAATGAAAATAAACTATATCAAAATTTGTGAGATGCAGCAAAAGCAATGCTGAGAGGGCAGCTTGTAACATTAAAGGCAAACCAATGGCAATGATATTAGTAGAAGGAACCCTGAAACAACAGGACAAAAAAATATGGATAAATACAATGGACTTTTCTTCTTTTCAGTTGTCTTATGTTTGATAGTGAGAAAAATAACACTGATGAGGTTCTAAATGTCTGTAGAGGAATTATTTAAAATATTTTTAAGTTGGGAAAATTGACAAGGGGAAATAAGGTTTTCATACTTCACTAGAACTGGTAAAATGATGACACCAATGGACTGTAACAAGTTATATATACATAATATATTAGCTACAGTAACTACTAAAAGAGCTGCTCAAATGGATATATTTTTAAAGTAATATAAATAAATCAAAATAGAGTTGTAAAAAATGTTCAACTAACCAACCTGGGCAGCATGGAGAAACTCTATTAAAAAAAAAATACAAAAATTAGTTGGGCATGGCCACTGCACTCCAGTCTGGATGACAGAGCAAGATTCTGTCCACAAAAAAGAATAAAAAGTTCAAGGAACCCACAGGAAGGTAGAAACAAAACTAAGAATAAGAAAATACAAAGAAAGAAAAAAAATAAAACGAAAGGCTTAAGTCTTCCAAATTAACAAATACATTAAATAGAAATTACCTAAATATATCAATTAAAATATAGCTATTGGCAGAAGGAGGAGTGGCTGTAAATACTGATGAAGCTTCTTTGCTCACTTGCCCGCCACTCATCTCTTGCTGTGCAGCCCGATTCCTAACAGGCCACAGATCAGTACAGGCCAGGGGTTGGGGGACCCCTGACTTAAAAGACACATAGTGGCAGGCTAGATAAAAAGATAAAAGCCAACTATCTGTTGTTTTCAAGAGACCCATCTCACATGTAACACCCACAGGCTCAAGGTAAAAGAATGGAGAAAAATCTACCATGCAAATGGAAAACAAAGAGGAGGAATCACTGTCTTTGTATCAGATAAAACAGACTTTAAATCAATAAAAATTAAGAAGGACATTAATATGTACTTTAAACCAATAAAACTTAAGAAGGACATGCATTAATACATAATAAAGAGAATTACATAATGATAAAGGGTACAATGCAACAAGAAGGCTTAAATATCCTAAATATATATGCATTCAACACTAGAGCACCCAGATTCAGAAAACAAGTTCTTCTTGGCCAATTAAAAGACTTAGACAACCACACAATAATATAGGAAACTTCAACACTCCCACTGACAACATTAGACAGATAGATTATCAAAAGGTAACAAACTCTGGACTTAAACTTGACTCTTCACCAATTGGACTTAATAGATATCTACAGAACACCCAACAACCACAGAATATACATTCTTCTCATCTGCACATGGAATATATTCTAAAATCAATCACATGCTCAATCATAAAGCAAGTCTCAATAAATTGAAAAAAACTGAAATTATACCAAGCACATTCTGGGACTGCAATGTAATAAAAATATAAATGAATATCAAGAAGATGTCTAAGAACTACACAAATACATGGAAATTAAGCAACTTACTCTTGAACAACTTCTGAGTGAACATCAAAATTAAGGCAGAAATCACAGAATTCTTTGAAATTAAAAGAGAGATACAATTTACCAAAATCTCTGAGAAGCAGCCAAAGCAGTATTGAGGAAAGTTTATAGTTCTAATCAAATCACTTATAATCAAGAAGTTAGAAAGACGTCAAATTAACAATATAAATTTGCACCTAAAGGAACTGGGAAAAAAAAAGAACCAACCAACGTCAAACCTAGCAGAAAAGAAATAACTAAAATTGGAGAAGAACTTAATGAACTTGAGATGCAAAAATCCGTACAAAAGAGGAAATAAACAGTTGGTTCTTTGAAAAACTAAGATAAGTAGAACACTAGCTAGATTAACAAAGATCCAAATAAACACAATCAGAAATGACAAAGGCAATATTATTGCAACTGATCCCACAGAGATATAAAAGATTCTCAGAGACTACTATAAACAACTCCATGCAGATAAGTTAGAAAATCTAGAGGAAAAGAATACATTCCTAGAAGCACAGAATCTCCCCAGATTGAATCAGGAAGACTTTGGAACCTTTAACAGACCAATACCAACTTCTGAAATTCAATTAGTAATAAAGAACCTACCACACACAAAAAAGCCGAGGACCAGATGATTCACAGCTGACTCCTACCACATGTATAAAGAAGAGCTTATGCCAATCTTACTAAAACTATTCAAAAAAATTGAGGAGGAGGGTCTCCTTGCTAACTAATTCTATGAAGCTAGCATTAGCCTGATACCCAGATCTAGCAGGGACACACACACAAAAATTAAAACTTCAGGCCAATATCCCTGATGAACATAGACACAAAAATCCTCAATAAAATATTAGCAAACCAAATGGAAAAACATTCCATGCTCATAGATTACAAGAATCAATATAAAAATGGTCATATACCCAAAGTAATTTACAGATTCAATGCTATTCTTATCAAACTATCAATGTCGTTCTTCACAGAATTAGGAAAAACTATTCTAAAATGTATATGGAACCAAAAATAACACAAATAACCAAAGCAATCCTAAGCATAAAGAACAAAGCCAGAAGCATCACATTACCCAAATTCAAACTCTAAGCTACAATAAACAAAACGGCATGGTAGGTTTGGCGCAGTAGCTCATGCCTGTAATCCCAGCACTTTGAGAGGCCGAGGCAGGCAGATCACAAGGTTGGGAGATTGAGACCATCCTGGCTAATATGGTGAAACCCCATCTCTACTAAAAATACAAAAAATTAGCTGGCGTGGTAGTGGGCGCCTGTAGTCCCAGCTACTCGGGAGGCTGAGGTGGGAGAATGGCCTGAATCTGAGAGGTGGAGCTTGCAGTGAACTGAGATCATGCCACTTCACTCCAGCCTGGGTGACAGAGTGAGACCCCATCTCAAAAAAAAAAAAAAAAAAAAAAAAAAAAAACACACACAAACAAAAAACAAAACACCATAGTACTGGCACAAAAATAAAAACATACATCAATGAAACAGTATAGAAAACTCAGAAATAAAGCCACATGCCTACAATCATCTGATCTTTGACAAACTAACAAAAAAAAGCAAATGGAGAACGGACTTATTCAGTACATGGTGCTGAGATAACTGGCTAACTAAATGGAGAATATTGAAGCTAGATCCCTACCTTTCACCATGCACAAAAATTAACTCAACATGGATCAAAAGTTTAAATATAAGAACTCAAACTATAAAATCCTAGAAGATAACCTAGGAAATACATTTCTGAACATCGGTCATGGCAAAGAATTTTTGACTAAGTCCCCAAAAGCAATTGCAACAAAAACAGAGATAGACAAGCAGGACCTAATTAAACTAAAGAGGTTCTTCACAGTGAAATAAACTATCAACAAAGTAAGCAGACAACCTACAGAATAGGAGAAGATTCACAAACTATGCATCTGACAAAGGCCTAATATCCAGAATCTATGGGAAACTTAAGTCAACAAGCAAAAAACAACTTCATTAAAAAATGGGCACATAACATAAACAGACGCATCTCAAGAGATGACATACAAGTGACCAACAAACATATGAAAAACTGCTCAGCATCACTAATTGGAGAAATGCAAATCAAAACCACAATGAGATACCATCTCCCTCCAGTCAGAATGGCTACTAAAAGGCCAAACAACAGATGCTGGCGAGGCTGTGGAGAAAAGGGAACGCTTATACACTGTTAGTGGGAGTGTAAATTGTCCAGCCATTTTGGAAAGCAGTTTGGAGACTTCTCCAATAACTAAAAACAGAGCTGCCTTTTGACCCAGCAATCGCATTGCTTGGAATATACTCAAAGGAAAAGGAATCATTCTACCAAAAAGACATGCACTCGTATGTTCATCACTGTGCTATTCACAATAGCGAAGACATGGAATCAAGTCAGGTGCCCATTAATGGTGAATAAAGAAAATGTGGTACATAGACAGCATGGAATACTATTCAGCCATTAAAAGAATGGAATGTCTTCTGCAGCAACCTGAATGCAGTTGGAGGCCATAATCCTAAGCAAATAAATGCATGAACACACACACACACAAAAAAACAAATACTGCATGTTCTTACTTATAAGTGGGAGCTAAACATTAAGCATACATGGAGATAAATATGGGAACAATAGACACTACAGGCTACTAGGGTGGCGGAAGAAAAAGGAGGGAGGGGTTGGTCAGAAAACTACCTATTGGGAACTATGCTCACTACCTAGGTGATGGGCTTTGTACCTCAAACCTCAGCATCACATAATGGTCCAAAATAAGAAACCTGCTCATGTACCCCCAGGATCAAAAATAAAACTTGAAATAAGAATGAAACAAATCTAGTTCTTTGAAAAGACTTTTAAAAATTAAAAATCTAGAGGTTTGTCAAGACTGACAAAAAAGAGAGAAAAGACACAAATTATCATCATGAACTAAACCCAGGTTATCACTAAAACATTGTAGACATCAAAAGAATAAGAGATTACTATGAACAATTCTACATGTATAAATTTGACAATTTAGATGAAAAGGACCATTTCCTTAAAAAACACAAACTACCACAGTTTGCTCAGTGTGAAATAACTAGTTTTATAGCCCTGTAACTATTAAGTTATTTGAATTCTTAATTTCAACACTTCCAAAAAATAAATCTTTAGCCCCAGATGGTTTCACTGTAGATTATGCCAAATGTTTAAAGAAGAATTAACATCAATATTACACAGTCTCCTCCAGAAAACAGAAGAGGTGGAAAACACTTCCCAATTCATTTTATAAAACTGGCATTACCAATACCAATCCAAAAAGTATCATAAAAGCCACTACAGACCAATATCCCTCATGAGCATCAACACAAAATTCTCAACCAAATGTTGACAAACAGAACTCAGCAATACAAAACGAAGTATACAGCGTGACCAAGTTGGGATTACTCCAGGGATGCAAAGCTGGTTTAATATAAAAAAAAAAGTAACCGACCTTATTAACAAGCTAAAAAAGAATGAATCAAGATCATATCAATGGACACAGAGAAAGCATTTGACAAACTTCAATAACTATTATAAAAACTCTCAAAAAACAGGAATAGAGGAGAACTTCCTTGACAAAATAAAGAGTTTATAGCATACTTTATACTTAATGTTATACTTGAAACCCTGCAGCTGACATTATACTTAACGATGAAAGACCGGAATAAGGCAAAGATGTCCACTCTTACCATGCTAATTCAACACAGTGCTGGAAGTTCTAGCCAGCGCAATAATAAAAAGACATAAAAGGCATAGATTGGAAAGAAAAGTAGCCCTGTTTGCAAATCATATGACTATGCAGAAACTCCCAATAAATCTTCACAAAATACTCCAAGACAAAAGGACATAAGTTTAACACAAACTGTGGTACATCGAGACAATGGAATGTTATTCAGTGCTAAAAGAAATGGCTGTCAAGCCATTAAAAGGCATGGAGGAACCTTAGATCATGTTACTAAGTGAAAAATGACTGTCTGAAAGACTATTTATAGTATGATTTCAACTACATGACATTCTGGAAAAGGCAATACTACAGACACAATGAAATGATCAATGGATGCCAGGGACTGGAGGAAGGGATGAACAGGCAGAGCACAGGGGATTTTTAGGGCAGTGAAAAATATACTAACACTACAATGATGGATACCTGTCATTATACATTTGTCCAAACTCATAGAATATACAACACCAGAAGACGACCCTAATGTAAGGCTATGAACTTGGGAGGATGATGTATCAATGTAGGTTCATAGATTATAATAATGTACCACTCTGGTGGGGATGTTGCTAATGGGGAGTTAGGGGGATATATGGGAACCTGTACCTTCCTCTCAATTTTGCTGTGAACCTAAGACTGCTCTAAAAGTCCTTTTAAAAAGGATGTATAGAATACATCAGAGGTACATTTCCTTTTGTTTTGGGTTCCACCAGGGCACTCATTTTTTAAGGGTAATATGAAATGGCTAATTTGTGGAAATATGCATAATATTACCAGTATTGATTATAGTTGTAACCAGGGCACCTGCTCAGATCAATTGACTTGTATTTAACCTTTGGGATTAAAAGGCCTTATTTTCAGTGGGAGAATCTCAAATTGTTTTTCTAGTAGTTGAACCAAACCATTTTAAGCTTCTCTTACTTTCCTTAAATTAGGTCATCATGTTCAATACTTAGAAAAACAAAAAGAGAATGTTTAAGAACAATGTGATTGCTTAGAGGACATCTATTTTTCAAGCTGGATACTTTGAGGGGGAATCAATTTATGTTACTGAGCTATATGAACCTCCAGTAAAACCTAATTCTTTTGCTCTTCTGCTTATGATCATCCTTAGCTTTTCATATGGCCCCCAATTAAATACAAAAGATAATTCTGATCCCTTCTTATAAAGCAGAGGAATGTTCATTTAGAAAAATCTTCTCAAAAGCATTTATCTCAGGTTTGTTTGAAATAGCCATTATCTTTCCATCTTGAATAAAATTCAAGTTTAAAAAATAAATAAGTGAATAAAATTCAAGTTTACAAAAATTAGCCACAATTCTTTCAGAACACATCTATTACATATATACATACCTCCTTACATATTGTGAAGAGCACTTAGCCACATGCTTATTCATTCTATTCAGTAGTTATGGTACTCAAACTGTTACACATTGGACTACATCTATAAAGTAGAACAGCATATCTTAAGATCCTCACAAGCAGTGAGAACTGTACTGGGCCTGTTAATTGCATGCTATCTCACAGTTGTAAATGAGCAAGCATGTGTTACAACATGTAGAGAAAATCAGCAGAAATAATTCTATTTAAAGAAAAACTATGACCAGACTGGGCAACATAGCAAGACCTCATCTTCACACACACACACACACACATAAAATTAGCTGGGCATGGTGGCACATGTCCATAATCCTAGCAACTCGGGATGCTGAGGCAGAGGGATCACTTGAGCTCAGGAGTTCAGGGTTGCAGTGAGCTCTGACCACATCACCACACTTTAGCCTGAGCAACACAGCCAAACCCTGTCAATCAATTAATAAAGTAGAACTAGTGGGGTTGTATTTATGGGTTGTGTGTAAGTCCAATAACATCATCATGAAATTGAACAAGGAGCCCAAGAGGACCATCTCGTAGCTTGTGGTGTGCCAACTAAAGGTAAGCCTTTAGTGAAGTGTCAGGAACAAGTTTCATGGAAAATGAAAGAAATCAAAATGCAATACAATATTTTAGCAATTAGGAATCTTGTATTTGTACCATGATAAAAGTGCATTTGAATAGAGGCATAGTAACAAAAATGCATTATGCCACACAAGCTGTGAATATAAGCATGAAACTTTGTCATATTTCTGACAGTGAGAGATGTCTGGATCCGAGAAAATTTACCTTCAGGAAGCTTGGCATATTTGTAACTCAGCAAATTATAAGAACATTGTCTCTGACATTTTCTGTGAATGGCACAAGCTTCCAACCTGCTTCTGCGTATGTGGAAATTGGATTAAAATGGAATAGACATTTTTGTAAGGTAAGCAATACTGCCTAAATGTATCATACAAAACACTTTCCTCTTACCTCATTAAAGTGCTTTGTTCTGAAGGCAGACTGTTAGTCAGTATCATAATTATAACCCTAATTGTTCCATTTATGAAGTGCCTATCACATGCCAGGTACTATATTTGCTACTTTCTGGATGTTGTCACATTCATCCTCACAATAATCCTATGAGGTATTGCCACCCCACTTTATAGAAGAGGAAACAGTCTCAGAATGACCTGGCTAGCCTAAAGTCACAAACAAGAGTACCATATCACCAAACAAAAGTCAAACACCTCACATATGCTTAGAAAATGGAGGAGGGAGATGGTGGTTGCCTCTGGAAACTTGAGACTGAGGGGTGGTGGGTGAACAAGCAGAACTTTCATTTTTATTTCTCTCTCTACTGTCTTATTTTTTTTTTTTTTTACAAAGAGTATGAATTACTTTTATAATAAAAACAATGTAATTCTTTGGTCTGAAAAACACCTGCTATATGAAAACATCAGATCCTTGAAAGCTAAACACACAACAGGCACTAAGTAAACACTAGATAGAACTGAAACAGGTTAGAGTGTCTTGTTCATTTTAAAAAGGAAAGATAATGATTGAAAGTAGCTAAATAGAAATGTGTTTGTTTACACTTATAAAATATCATTAGATAATATACACATATATGTATATACACATACCCTTATATGAAGTGTAAAAAAATATCTAAGGAATATTTAACATGGTTTGCCATAAAAAAGATCAGTTATTCTCAACTTCTGTTGCATAACTGAATTTCCATGAAGTTTTGTTTTTAATGAAGAAAACTTAGTCTTAATCAGGTAGGAAGTGGGACTTCTGGAGGCAGAGCTCTGTCACAGGACCAAATTGAGGACTAGTTAAAAATCAGGTCTGGAAGTATCTCCTAATTATACGTGCCCACCAATGTACCATGTTTACCATTGCCATGGCAATGCCCAAGAGTTATCACGCCTTTTCATGGCAAAGATCCAATGACCTGGAAGTTATCACCCCTTTTCTAGAAATTTCTGCATAGACTACCCCTTATTCTGCATGTAATTAGAAATGGGTAGAAATATGACTACAGAACTCCTTCTGAGCTGCTATGCCCAGCACATTGCCTGTGGGGTAGCCCTGGCTCTGCGGAAGCAGTCATAGAGCCATAGCACTTCAGAGCAATTCTTTCCTAGGCAAAGCCAAGAACCCTCCCAGGCTAAGCCCCAGTTTAGGGCTCCTGTGTCCTCCATCATTACTCCACATGGCTGACCTGAATTTAAATTGCTAAGGTGGAATTAGACATAGGAATGTTTAAAAATCTCCAAAGATATTTGTTGAATAAACCAACGATTTAGTATCCCTACTAAAATTGTTCTTTAAAAAAAAAAAAAAGACAGAAATTCCACTCCTAGGTATATACCCAACATACATATGTTTATCAAAAGACATATACTAGTCTGATAACAGCACTATTCATAATATCCCCAAACTAGAAACTAGCCAAAAGCCTAGAGACAGAAGAATGGATAAATGAGAATCTTCACACAATAGAAGGTTATAAAGCAATCTACAGCTACAAGCAACAGTAAGGATGAATCTCATAAATGAAATGTTGAGAAAAAGTATCCAGATATAAAAAAGTACACAGTGTATGATTCCATTAACATAAAATTTAAGAACTAACAAAACTAATTTTTGCTGCTAGAAGTCAGGATAGCAGTTACTCTTGGAGTGAGGAGTTTGGGTAATAAAATGGAGAATAAAAAGCACTTCTGGGATGCTGGTATTTTTCTGTTTCTCAACCTGGGTGCTAATAATATGGGTATGTTCACTGGAGAAAAATTGAGCTGTACACTGAACACTATGTGCACTTTACTGTAATATGTAATACAGCAATATAATAAAAAGTAAAATACCTCTAAAATGTCCATAACAAAATAAACAGGAGTTATTAGGCAATTGAACATTTTAAAATCAAGACATAATAAAATTTAAAATATATAGTAAAGGAAAGGTTGACGTAATAGGGAGGGAAGGAGTAACAGATGTAGGCATTGAGATCCTGGCACCAGAGCATGAGATAAACTCAGGCGCATCTTTTGACCTGAGGGCCATCTGTGTCATAGACTCTATTTTACTTCTCTTGCAGAGTCATTGCCAGGATTATGTAACATATGTATGTAAAGCATAACACTTGGCACTTGGTTCAATAAGCACTCATTCATCTCCATTCCTTCCTTGACTCTAAAGCAAAATATGAAAATAAGTTTCATAGAAAGCCAACTGCTATATTCTTAAATGTAGTAAGGGTATATAACCAATGTATAACTCAATATCAGTGTGAGCGTACAGAATACAACAAAATGTTGACGTCAGTTCAGAATTACATAATCCCTGAGGATTTTTTAGGTATTTCCAATTTGCATACTTTTCTGCGGTGAGAACACAAATGGTGGTAGTGACTGAGCTACCAGACACACACCTTCTCCAGCATCCATATCCATGAGGTGGACAATGTAATGTCTAAAAAAACACTGGCAGTGATACACCGTTCAACAACCTGGATCTATTGTGTCATTGAGGAAAGGATGATAAAACTAAAGCAGCCAAATCCAGATGCAACAGAAAAAACATCTGGGTATTGAAGGATTTCAAGCTGAATGGGAGTAAGCACTAGTATGTTCTCATTTAAAAGACAGCCCATTACCTGATGCTACAAGAGGAGCTGGCATGGTCTGTCACGGCACTCTGATAGTATGGAACATCTGCCCTCACCCCCAGTTCTCATCTGGGCTCCAGAGCAGATGAGACTTGGAGAAGACTGAGAGGAGCAAAGGTTGAAATCTAAGACAAGTAAGCAAAATGTTAAATTAACTAGCATTCTTCACACAGGGAGAAAAGTTGGGGACACTTCAACAACCATTAACTGTGTTTGAATCAAAACATCAATGACTTATGAAGAAAAATAACAGAAATAAATAGGCAACAAAACCGAAAGTGATAAACCTTATGGTGTGGTTTTAATGCCCTGCATATTGGTTCAATTACTGCTTTCCCGGGCAAGAATGATGCCTTCTTGACTATTTTGCTTTTAGAACAACAAATACAGTGAGGGAATAATAACTATAATTTCTGGTGGCAATAAAAAAAATGCCTGGAAATAAAAGAAAAAGTAGATGAAAAAGAAGTGTTTGAATGAATAAAGTTGTTTTATATTCCACAAGCTTCTAATATGGTCTTGGCTACTAGGGTCTATTGCAAATGATTCTAAATGTCATGGATCATGATCATCCCCAAAATAGATACTAAGAAAATTTGGAGGCAGTTATACAGTCATGAAAGATCAATATATTACATGACGGTCTTCTAAATATCAAAAAGGATGATAAAGACAATAGTAAAATATCATAACTTTGCTCTTTACCTTGAAATCTTTAAAAACTTAATTTTCAGGCATCTTCCAAAAAGTAAATTGATTGCAGACAAACAATGGGTCAGGTCTGTGGCTAACAATTTAAAAGGTCTGTTTACATGCCAAACTTTCACATACTAACTACAAAGAGGACAGAAATGGGAGATGGAGATTTCTGATTTATTTTTAGAGTGATTATAATGGAAAACCATAGAAGCGGAGAATTAATTTTAAGGTGACAGAGAATTTGCTCTTATATAGCAGGGGTCAGCAATTTGTTTCTGTAAAGGGAAAGATAAATACCTTACAATTTGTAGGCCACGTGATTTCTGGCACAACTACTCAAAGTTCTGCCATAACAGCATGAAAGAAGCCATAGACAATATATAAGTGAATGAGTATGGCTGTATTCTCATAAAAGTTTATTTTCAAAACAGGTAGCAAATATTTAGCCTTAGGATCATCTGCCCACTCCTACTCTAGAGAGTACTATTAAAACCACCTTTCTGTTCAGTGGAATATATCAAACACCCATTTTAATAAATCTAGCCATGAGAAGATATCAGTCCTCGATGCCATATTAAAAGCTTGGGCATTTATTCTCATAAGATACTAGCTTCCTCTTTAAGTCTTCTTACACTTAGAAAAAATAGAAGAACTTCTTTCTTGATATTTAAGCACATATTTCACCTGTTTTCATAAGCTTAGAAAGCATAATATCAAAACCTTAAAATGAATGAAAGATAAATGCCTGACACAAAATAGAATTCTTAGGGGAAGAAAATCCAGTCTATGTGAGTGATTCAAACATGATTCATTCCAATGCAACAAGGGCTTATAATCTAAAATATGCATGCAAATAAAAAAGAATGAAAAAAATGTCTTTTGCAGCAACTTGGATGGAACTGGAGGCCATTATCAAAAGTGAAGTAACTCAGGAATGAAGAACCAAATACTGCACATTCTCACTTATAAGTGGGAGCCAAGCTATGGGCACGCAAAGGCATACAGAGTGGTACAATAGATATTGGAGACTCAGAAGTGAGGAGGGTGGGAGGAGGGTGAGGGATGAAAAACTATCTATAGGGTACAAAGTACACTACTCAGGCAACAGGTCATTAAAATCCCATACTTAACCACTATCCAATTCATCCATGTAACCAAAAACCACTTGTATCCCTAAAGCTACTGAAATAAAATAATTACAATTAACAAATAAAGATGTATGCAGGCAAGACAATTTTGCTCCTTTCTCCTTTCAGTGACACTATAAAAAACGTAAGAGTTAGAAACAAATGCAGGTTCTATCTTCAACAAAATTGGTAACCTACTGTGGCCTTGAACCACCATATATGAGAAAGGGCTGCCAAATTCAGGGGAAGTCAAAATAATTGGTGTGGGAAGATGTCAGGAGAGCATGCCTGTGGCTACAGACATCAGACAAAGCAAGCCACATCCATTTTTCCAAGAGGTGGCGAAATATGCGAGAGAACAGCAACAATTCCTTTTTTGGTAACAGACTGCGGTAGGTGCACTGATGGCAAGAGCTTCCCTAATCCCATCTGGTACAGAAAAGGCAGGAGGGATGAGAAGTCAGGAAGCAGTCATCAGTGAGTGGGACAGGCTGACTACAGGAGATGGTTTGCATTGACTGCCGTCCTGCAGCATCAATCTCTGCTGGCTAGGGAAAAGATTAGAATCCCTCTCCCTCTCATCTGAGAGGTGGAAGGAGAATGAGGGATGAGAAATTACCTATTGGGTACAATGTACAACTATCTGTGTGATAGTTGCATGGAAAGCCCAGACATCACCACTACACAATATACCCACATAACAAGTCAGCACTTGTACCTTCTCTAAGTCTATAAAAATAGAAACACACACACACACACACAGTGGGATAAGAAGCTTGACCAAACCAGCCATAAACCCACTAAGACTAGGCTCTAGTTCTATAGGACCTATGGAGAAATTCCCTAAGAAAAAGAACAGAACAGAACAGAACACAGCAGGAAAAAAAAAAAAAAAAAAACTGGCAGACCAAGAATATTCTCCCCTCCTAAAAAGTGACCATGGAGAGTAAAACTGAGCAAACATGACATGTATGAACATAAAGGTCTTAATCAAGCAATCTTTTGTATAAATAAGACCTTGAAGCAGCAATTCTAAATCTCAAATAACCTCATGTAAGATTAGCAGGAATATCGGGAGGAAGCATAATAGGAAGGAAAACAAAACGCAGTCACAGAAACGTAGACCACGTTGAAAGCAGCAAGAAGAATAGACACTGCTAAAACACAGTAAGAGACAAGGGGGACAGGATTGAGAAAAGTGACTAAGATAAATAAAAGTGAATAAAGGCAACATATACTCACTATTGGTGCCCCTAAGGAAGACAATTTAATCAAGATAGCAAAAAGATATGTAAAAATGCAGTCAAGAACATTTTAGAGACATTCGGCCAGGCACAGTGCCTCACGCCTGAAATCCCAGCACTTTGGGAGGCCAAGGCAGGTGAATCACTTGAGGCCAGGAGTTCAACACCAGCCTGGACAATATGACAAAACCCTGCCTCTACTAAAAAATACAAAAATTAGCCAGGTGTGGTGGTGCATGCCTGTAATCCAAGCTACTTGGGAGGGTGAGACAGGAGAATCATTTGAACCCAGGAGGCAGAGGTTGCAGTGCGCCAAGATCATGCCACTGCACTCCAGCCTGGGTACTAGAGGGAGACTCTGTCAAAAAGAAGAGGAGGGAAGGAGAGGGGAGGGAAGGTGAAGGGGAAGAGGAAGGGGAGACAAAGAAAATTTCAGAGACATTCAAGAATTTTATCTGCAGATGAAAGGGCATACAATGTTCCAGGAAAACCTGACACAAAACAACCAATAGTAATAGGTATTCTAGAAAACTTACTAAATATCAAAAGCTCAAAATGAATAAAAGAGTTATTTGAGCACCCAGACAAAAAGCTTAAGACACCTAAATGGCAGAAGAAAGTCGCTGAACTCACACCTCTCTGCAGCCATATTCAACCCCAGAAAACAGTTAATACTTACAATGTTCAAGGAATGAAAATGTAACAAGAATTTTAGACTGATCAAATGTTATTCAAGGATAAAGACAACATAGAACTGGTGAACTTTAAATCACTCAGGAAATACTTTTCCATGACTCATTTTTGAGGAAACTACTAGAAAACAATCTTTAACCAACCACGAGCTAACTGGAGAGCTATAGCAAAATGGAGGGTGGAGAATATTCATCCCATTAAACTATAGGACTAATACCAGGGCAGATGTGGGAATTGTGTTCATAAAACAGGATTTAACATTATAAGCCCTAGAAATGTTTAGAAATTATATAATTAACAAAACTGGAAAGATAAGAAAGAAAATATGTATGATGGTTTTTCCTTCTTTTATAGATATTAGCTAAAGCTGGCAAATCAAGCAGTAAAGGCATACATATGCTTAAGAGTCAGACAATCCATAAAGACCTTGATGAGTCACAGCTCTGCACAAGGCTATGATGAATTTCCACAGTGCATTAATAGGTGAAATATTTTCTCCAAACACATTATAGCCTTTGGATTTTCTTTATGGCAAATGATGTAAAGAGAAGTACTTAAGCTTTGTAGAGAAATTTTCTAGAAACAAGTTATTGAAATGCAGATAAAATAAACACTGATGGAAATGGTAAAAGCAGGGAATCTCAAACTGTGGGAAGAAGATATTATATGAGGATATGGTCACTTTTTTGACTTATGAAGATTGTGACTTCCAAAAATATTGCTCTATTTTTAGGCCTTGAACATTTATATATTTGTGAAATTTTTCATAAATATCTTTATTAGAAAAACTAAGAATTTTGTTTTACAATGAGAAGTTCTAATAGAGTGACTGGCATTTCATAAGATATAAAGGTGTTAGAGTTGGCAGTTTAAAAAACTCCATGTTAGATGTGAAGAAAACACTAATACATTGTTGGTGGGAATATAAATTAGCATATTATTTTAGACAGCTATTTGGTGAGATCTTTGAAATTTAGCACTTGCAATCCTAATAATTTATTTAACGTGTTCAAAGAAAGACCAGTTAAATAAATTATGGTATATTCATGAGAATTCTATTACCAATCTATACATTTTTAAGTCATATGTATTATATATATAATACATATAATCATATATGTAAACACTTGTATACGCAAGGAAAATATCTGAAAGGATATAAAATATGAGTATGAAAGAGTTCTTTCAACATGGTTTGACTTTTTTACACTACGCATTTTTATAGTTAAAAATGAAATAAAGATCAAATTTATGATACAGTACCAATGTTTAAATTTTTTTTTAGAACACAGAATCAAACATTAGGGTTGGAAAGGACCTACAAGGACATCAAAGCCAACTCACTCTATGAATATTTCTTCTCCAGAGATTCTAAAAATATAGTTGTCCAGTCTTCTTCAACCTTTCTGTTCTGAGAATTCACAACCTCCTGGTGCCTAAGTATTTGTGGTTCTGGCAGGAATATCCCACAACCAAGTCACCCTATTATAGTCTTGTACTCCAGGGCCAATGGCCACCATGTGAGTATGAATGAAGAATTGTACTGGCCACCTAACCACTGCAGAATGCCAAGGAGCAAGGGTGCTTCCATGACAAATCAGCTTTTCTTGAAAAGGGCAGAAAAGGCTGCAACAGAGACACTATGTGGCAGCAAGAAGCAATGGCAGTAGAGGACTGATCAGTTACCTCCCCTCCCCACATGAGGTTTGGTGTAGGACCGACCTCTTTGGTCAGAGACTCCAGAGTCCTTCATCAATTTGGGGGAAAGTGGGGATAGTAACGGGCTTCAAAAGGGAGATACTAGACATCTTGTTTTAAGGGCAGATAGGAGCTCAAATGATTAATTTTTACAAATAAAGTATGTAACCATCTTTTTTACTCCAAAATTATGGAGCATGTCTTACCAGACATATTGAAATAGAATGTACAACCTTATCCTGGACAACACCATCAAGCATAATTTGAGATAGAAAATAGAACAGGAAGAGTAATTTCAACTAAATTGAGATAATGTTCTGATCCATTTCAGTGGTTTCTAGGACC
Source organism: Theropithecus gelada (assembly GCF_003255815.1). Classification (NCBI taxonomy): domain Eukaryota; kingdom Metazoa; phylum Chordata; class Mammalia; order Primates; family Cercopithecidae; genus Theropithecus; species Theropithecus gelada. The sequence continues at coordinate 77,872,200 of NC_037685.1, read as the reverse complement.
CCATCTGAGATATTGGTAAAACGCTCTGAGGGGATTAAGTGCCTAAATCATCACTATCAGGTGGACGGAAGGAACCATAATTTGGTTTTTAAAAGTATCTTCATGAAGGTGAGAACTTGACTTTTCTGATATACTGGGAAGCTCCCAAAGAAGGCAGCATTTCATATTCATACTGACTGACCTGTGGCTGCTGAAGCCATTGGAATACAGAGGAAGCAAGAATCTGCTCGACCCATTCTACCCTGAAGTCAAAATTCAAGACTTCCATTCTCCCAAACTGCCACTCACCACAAAGGAGGGAGAGCACCAGCGTGAGTCGAGACCAGGGATGCCATTAGGCCATATTTTGTTAAGAGATCATTGAAAGCAGGAAAGAGGTTAAAAATCTATCCTCTGAGTAGAGAACTCTCGTTATTTTCATTTTAGGTGTGTCTTCTTCCTCCCATAGGCTGCTTTTCTCATATAGCTGGTTTAATAACATTGGTCCAAAAGGCTCCTCTTTTCCGTGGGAAATACCTGAACCATCAGTCTCTCCCCATCCCTCTCAGCATGAAGTGGGAACCGGCATGGGCTCAGAGGACAGATCTAACAGGCTGCTAGCCAGTCCCTGACCAGGAAAACAGAACCCTTACAACCCAAATGGTCCTGTCTGGTTCACTACATGCCCTCTTTAAGAGTAAGAGGTAAATGTACCTCGAATATCCATTCAGCCACAAACACCTGACAGTTGGTGCCGGAACAAAATTTGGGATCCTGGCCAAATAGCTTAAGTTTCAACCAACAGGCATCTGCAAACATCGGTGAGGGTAATTCTTTGGGACTAGCAAAAATCTTTTGCCTCAAATAGTTCTACGCTTTTCTTATAAGAAAGGTAATCATCTTGCTCTATGATGATCTAAGTGATAATATATTAATTTCTCCCAAAACCTAGGTGATGCCTGGTAGTAAATTAGATATTTTGGGAAACACACTTTTAGATCACTGACTGGCTGAAGTGCTATTTACCTCCAGAGTAAAAATGTAAAAAATGACCTCCCTGTGACCTCACAAAAAATGTGATGCCTCGTGAAACAACCAAGTATGACTCAGACACCAGAGCCAATGTGGCTGAGTAAAAACACAACAAAAAATAGACAAGGTGAAGAGTACCTTCCGCTAATAGGCAGTCATTATTTTACGGGCCTGGGCAAAACACGTTTATTTGGGAAAGGGTCCATTTCCTACAGTGTCAGTGAAGCTGGTAAGTCGTGTTGCTCTGACCCCCTGCCCACAGGGACAGCAGGGTGACCCAGATTGGCTAACTTGAGTACTCTATTCCCCTAGCTATCATGATCATTTCAGAGATGGGCATGTGGGTCTAACCAGCGTCTTGTCTGCAAGCAAAAAATACTCTCTTGCAGAGTTAAATCCTGTTTCACAGGCTGCAATTATGTAAAATCAGAACTGCCAACCACCACCTTTTCCAGTTACATGAAAGAAGCCATGTATAGAAGAGAATCAGGTCAGTGAAAGGGAAGCAGATTCTAGAGGTAGCAACGTAGTCCTAATAAGGTCCTTTCAGCCACTAGATCCAGCCATGCCTTAAGTTAGTCCCACCTGGGACTTGTCAATTACTTGCACATCTCCCTTGATCCTTTTCGACTTGGATTTCTGCCATTTGTCTATAATAATCCTGAATAAAACAACTGCCACACCTACCAAAAACAAGCGGTTTAAAAATTTTAACTTAAAGCCAGTCTGTCTCAGTCATGATTAAAGTATAAGGTCATCTCTGACCCTCCTTTACCTGAACTTATTTTAAATATTTTTTAAATAATTATGTTTATAAACACATGCATGCTTCAGAATATTTAGAAAATTCAAAATCAGCATTGAAATAAAAAAAAAAAATCACAACTCCTTGACCCAGAAGATATCACTGTCAACATTTGAATGTACTTCCTTCTAGTTTAGAACCATGCATCCATGGTTTTTTAAAGCTGAGAACATGGACTACAGAGCTCATTCTTATTTAGCATTAGCTTGTGCATGATTTCCCACATAATGAAATGCTCTTCAAGTATTATGACTCTTAGCAGCTTCACCATATTTCATTCGGTCTCTCTCCTCGAGATATTTTCTTATCTTGGCTCCTAGAACACCACATTCTTCACTTTTCCTCCTTCCTCACCAACCCCCAATCTCCTCTGCCACGTCTTTCTTATCTCCCTTACCTTTAAGTGTTGAAGAAGCTCCAGATTCAGTCTTTAAACTGCTTCTTCCTCTACTCGGATATTTAGGGAATCACATTCTACCTCACAGCTTTCAAAATCATGTATATACTGACAATTTCCAAATTTATATCTGCATCCTGGACCTCTGTGCTCTATTTCAGACTCTTATGTTCAATGTCTTATAGACATAGTTATTTGTCTTATACAGACCTCAAGTTAGCATATCCAAGACTGGTCTGATAATCACCCCAAATAAGCTCCCACTGAAGCCTTGCCTATTTCTCTTAAGGACAATGCCCCATCCTTCTAGTTGCTCAGATCTAAAACCTTCAAAGTGATGCAGCTCTCTTCTTTCTCTCACATCCCATATCCTATCATTACCTGTCATCAAGTTCTGTTGGCTCTACCCTCTACCTTTAAAACTTACACAGAATCTGACCATTTCTCACAAACCCACTAGTACTACCCTAGTGCAAGCCACACCATCTCTCACCTGAAACTGATGTTCTTGCTTCTATCCTCCCTCTCCCCTCTTGAACCCATTCAGTTGGGCTGTTATTCCAACTACTCCACTGGAACAGTTCTTATCAAGGCCGCCAAAGACTACCATTTTGACAAATTTTATGGTGATTTCTCAGTCCTTATTATACTTAGCCGATCAGGAGGCATTTCACCCAGTTGCACACTCATTCTCCTTGACGGTCTTTCTTTTACTTAAGGATTAGTTTCTCTTTGTATGTCTCCTAACTTGCTGGGTGCCCCTTTTCAGTCTACTTGACAGGTTCCTCCACACTCTCTGACCTAAAATATTGGAGTAATCCATGGCTCAGTTCTCAGACCTCTTCCCTTCTTTATCTCCACTCACTCTTTAGATGATTTCACCTAGTATCATACCTTAAATACCAATATGCCATTGGCTACTTGATGTCTCTTCCCTAAACTCTGTACTCATCCATGCTACTGCCAACTATTTCTTGAACAAATGAAGGCAGGAACTATGCTCATCTTCATGGTTATACTCAGCACCTAAAATACTGCTTGACACAGCAGTCAATTATCAACTGTTAAATTAATGAAAATTGTGCAACTCAATGCCACCGAGAGAAAATTAAAAAGATAGATGACAGTCATTAGCTAATTTCAATTAGTTTTTTTTTTTTTAATACAAGCCGGTGCCATAACAGAAGGTAGTTCATGATATTGTTTTCCAAGTATACGTTGGTCAGATGGTCTGGCTTGTTCCAAACCTGAGAATCAGAGCACCGAAAGGAAGTGATAGATTAAATGTCAGTCAGTAAAACCTCTGTTAATATTTTTTTCCCTCATTCTCAGGCCATTAGTAATGTTTGAGCAGCAGAAATCTTAGAGACATATTCTTAAATATCATAGAGTAAAAGAATTCTATGCTGCCAATTCATAACAAAATCAGGTATAATCAATTGAGTGAAGGTTAAGGTTGGCACTGTCTTGAAAAATTAAGCAGCTTAAAAAGGACAGATGTAACAAAGAAAAGGTACCGAGTCTATGTTCCTTTGAACAAGAAAAAAAAATAAATGTTGATATCCCAAATGTCCAGGCCATTTCAGTTTCTCAGACTACAATCCATTAAATAATAATTTAATCACAGCGACATGGATGAACTCACAGATACACTGTTAAGTGAAAGAAGCCGGACACAGAAGACTGCAGAAGATGCTAGTCTTTGCCTCCACTAGGAAGGAGGGCCACATGTTTCCATTTAAGTTAAAGTCAAAAAAGAATAGGAGGGTACTTTCAAAAATGATGAAAATGATGGATATCTTAATTTGAGTGATGGTTACATGGGTGTATATATTTGTCAAAACTCAGTGAATTGTATACTTAAGAACATTATAATAAATTTAAAATATAACTCAATTTAGACAAAACAAGTGTCCTTCAATGTGTGTTCTGGAAGAGGAGGAATGAAATAGATAAATATAAACAAATTTCCTTACTGCAGGATCTTTCACAGCTTTTAATATGCAATTATGCACTGTATATTTCTAAGAGGAGACTATATGATACAGTAATGTTCCAGACTTACTTGGTCAAAGAACTTTTTTTTCCTCATATACATTGACATCTATAAGGCACTACAGTTTCAGAAACCCAATAACTTTAGCCTGGAAAAAATTCAAACAAGGGCTACAAATACCACTGAAGTCATTAAGAAAAAATTAACATCTAATTTTAAGCAATGACTTTGTGGTGAACCTTCCAGAATGAACTAGTTATAAAAGGTATTCCCATATAAGGTCCAATTAAGGACTAGAGAAATTCTGCCCAAGATAATAAATATAGTTCTGAAATTGTTGACCTTAAATTCCTTCTGGCAGTAATTAGACAACAAAGCCAGATGTATATTGAAGAACTCTAAGCTTATGGCAAGGAAGCATCATTCATCATTATATAGACAACACTTACCTGTTTTGTGTAAGACATCCAACTCAGCCAGAGATGTTATTCAAGGCATTAAAACATAGCTAAAGATGATAGGTCACAGGTTGAGCTCCCCTGGAAGCTGACTCTGTGACTGATCTGTGTGCAAGAGGTTTGTGTGGGGAGAGCTCTCAGATCAACACCGACAAGGGAGCAAGAGAAGCAGACTGGACAAGGGGGGAAATTTAACCTGGATTTGGCACAACAAAGGCCTCAGTGGATCCCATAGAAGCACTGGAACCAAAGTTATTCAGCCATCAGGCAAGAGGGCCAGCCCTTTATATCCTCTCCTCACAGCAGACCAGTGTCTGCATGCTGGCCGTCACAGAGAAGGGGCATGACCACTGGCAAGTTGGCCTTCTTGGCTGAGGGGAGTCTTCACAGAAAGAATGGAGAGCCAGCTGCCAATCCTTCAGCAGCAGGGAACCTGAGTGTCCCAGGCCTGAAGCAGAAGCTGGGCGATGCATCACAGCGCACACTACAGCAGCCAACACACACTCGTTTCACCAAACTCACAAGGGGCATCTGCCCAGCAAGAAACCATTCCTACCTAATCTGACTCTCATGCTATTAACCAAGAAGCTCTGTAAAAGAATCAGGAGCCTAGATTGTGCCCCTACTACTTTGTCCATAACAAGTATTCATAAAATTGCAACAAAAACTACAAATAATCTTACATGGTTGCCAAAAAAGTATTTCCCAGTGTAAACCACATAAGAAACACTGATTAGTTTTGACATGACTAGAAGCCTAGCTGTTCTTCATGAGACATAATGGACTGAGACCATCAGAATCAACAAGAAAATCTGTAAAATTTAACCTCAGAAAACTTTTGAATAACTTCCTAACACTGGAGTACTTCTTGTATCACATTTCCCTTTGTTCTCTTTAATAAAATTAAATTGGTATCCTAATAAAGTAACAAGAAAGAATGAGAGGTTCTAGGTTTCTCCCTGGTTCTCCTTTTTAACAATCAATTCATCTTAATTTATGCTAATAACAATTCAATCAGAACACATCTATTGAGGACCTTCCATTATGAGATACCATGCTTAGATACCACATGTGAGGTTTCTGAATTACATCTCAGTGGATAATATAATAGTATAATATAGTTGTAATAGACATTACATCTATATTAAGGGCATAGAAATGAAGTTCAACATCTAATAGAGAAGACATTTACACAGATGTCTGTCATGCATTCATTCAACAAACATACTTAAGCACTATGTGCCCAGCTGTGAACAAGATAGACACAGTTCCTGCCTTTATGAGGTTTACATGAGATGTGATGTGTTAAAATAGCAGGCTGCAGAAGATGCTATAGTCTTTGCCTCCATTGGGAAAGAGGGCTAAGGAAAGCTTAGGAACAGTAAACTTAGTAAGAATAATAGCAACTAGCCTTTACTGAGTGCTTAAAATGTGCCAGGCACATATGTAAATTTATTTGGCTTTCACATCAATCCTCTGAGGTCTTTTAATTATTAATATTCCCTACTTGCAGATGAGGAGACTTAAACACAGAGATTAAGTAGCTTAATCAAGGTCACGCAGGTGATGAGTGATAGGCCTGGGATCCAGAGCTGCTCTGGAACTGAGCAGGAATTTGCCAGCTGGACACACACGCACACACACACAAGGAATGATAAGAGCACTCCAGGCACAGGGAAGTACAAGTACAGAGACATAAAAATGGTCAGAAACATGTAAGTTCAGTCTGCATATAGGCTGACTGGGAGAGTAACCAGAGTCCAGGCCCACAAAGTGGGGCAAGCAGGGTACAGGTAGATGAAGAGAAGTGTCATGTGCCCCACATGGAAGGGACTGCAGGAGTGCAGGCATGGGAGTGATGCCAATTCTGTCATTAAATAGTATCAGTAAGAATATCAGTAAGAATGAAAGTGGCTGACATTCCTTGAGAACTCCCTGTAAGCCAGACATGAGCCAAATACTCACACACATTATCTCATTTTAGCTTCACTACAATCTTATGAGGAAAGTACCACCATTATCCCATTTTACAAGTGAGAAGACTGAGCTTTAAAGGGAGCAACTAGATGATGCCAGATTCTACTGTTTATGAGTTACAGAGCTAGGATTCAAAACCAAGGAACTCGAAGGTCTGTGTTCTCCGCTGCCTGCTCGCCAGTGTGCACATTTGACATGGAGGGGTAGGAGGGTGGCAGGCAGGGCAGTGAGGGGGACACTAAGGTACCCACCCAGGAAATGGATGGCCCAGGTCTCAACCACAGGCTGCGAGCTGCAGGCTGCAGGAGAGGACATGTGAGAAATATGCATACAGAGGTAGCGCTGGAGACTAAGTGGGATCTGGCAGCCAGAATGAAGAGTTATAGATAACAGCAGCTGTCTGAAGAGGTGGTGATTCCATCACGCAAGTGAATGGGTAGGAACAAGCACTGAGAGCAGGGCAGGGGGATGGACAGTGAGGGAAGATGCTGAGGTTGAGGTCTCATAGGCTATCATGGAAGGAGCCAATGGGCAGCTGGAGATTTAAGTCTGGAACTGAGGGAAATAATCAGCTATGAAGGTACAGACTTGGCCACAAACATATTGAAGCCATGAGAGTAACTGAATTTGTCTAGGGAGAACGTGAAGAACAGAAGGTGATGAAACTCCAGAAAAACCCAACTATTGAGGAAAATATTTTCATGCCTGCAAAAATAGAGAGATCGAACTGCTTCCTTGAGAAACCTACTTGGGAAAGGGCTTTCTTTACAAGTAAGGCAAGTTGTCATTACCGGTGGGGGAAAAAGTTGGTACTGCAAAACCAACTTATTTCCTACCACATGTGAGGTTTTGAATAACATCTGGGTGGCATACTTCTGCTGAAGAAAATAAGCCAGTTCAATGGCATATCTATTAAATATAGTGCTAATAGTGAATCAGAGTTATCACCATAGATGTGCCTGGCCACCCTGAGCCCATGTGGCCAACGTCAGTAATTCCACTCTGGACACAAACACTGTTGGCTTTGGATGGAAGTGCGGGACGCTCACAGCACTCCCAGGACGTACTGTTTTTCAGCCTTATTTATGTTCTCTCTTCACCCTTCAGCCTAAAAAATTACCACAGTGCCACTTACCCACCTTAATGGGAATCTGCACGAAAGGCCATTTCTCCAGTTTCTCTCTCTCAAAAGCAAAGGAAAACTTCCCAATATTAATATGTAGCAAAAAGAGGGAGAAGAAAAAGCCTATTTGGTCCGCCCTCCTGGCTGTTGCTACCTTGCAGCTTATGACATACACATAGAGGGAGGTCTGACGAAGTGAACGAGGCAGCCAGAGAGCTACTCCATTCCCGTGGAAACCAGGAGTCCCTTGGTGCAGACAGCTCTTCCTACTTTCCCGTGCAGTTCTTTTGTGTGACTTTGAGGGGCTCGTGAATGATTTCTAAATGTGTGCCTGCTGAGGCGAGCCGCACAGGGAGGGAGGAACCCAGCCGAGCCGTGCCAGAGGAAGCCAACAGGATCCTAGCAGTGCGGGAGCTGGCTCGGCTCTTGCATGCAGTTTTTGAAGTCAGCAAAACAGAAACCAAATTACTATCATATTATGCTGGTGGAAGATCAAGAAGAGGGGATTCTACACCAGTTTAATTACTGTGAGTTATACACTTGTTATTCTGTGACTCGCTGCATCTCATGTGTGGACCCTGAAGACAAATGTAAGTTCTCGTGCCGCTATATTTTATTGCTATGTAATTTTCTTTCCGGTTTGAAATCATGCTTGGCCAACATGTAATCATTTCAGTGAGAATTTCTAGTGAGCAAAGTTGTCTGCTAATCTTTACTTAAGACTTTTTTTGTGTTCCTTTTATTAGCTAAGCAACATTGTGGGAGCTGAAATTCCTGACGGCAGCTGTGGCAATTCAGCCTAAGAATGGCTGAGAACTGTAACCCAAAGTACATCCAATTACTATGGGATTAACACTGGATGTATTTTTAATTGACTTTCTTAATGTAGAATGTGTACATCCCCACTGTTTCTGATTGCATGCTATTTTAATAATACTGTGGCTAAACTAGTACTATCGGCATAACCAACAAAATGAGATATAAACAAGAGTCCCAGTAGTTATAAAACTTTTCTTCTTTGTCCAGGACATTTATCTCCCCAAATGCTCAAAAAAACCTGCAACCTCTATGCTAAAAGTTCATTCTGCTTTTTTGTCCTCGCTTTGCCGAGAAAATAATAAAATCAAACCGTGGACCTCCTAAAATTGTGAATGAAGAAAACTTAGAGCCACCACAGTTCGGTTCTTTATCATTGTAATAATTGTAATAATGGAAGACAAAAATCCAGCCCCGGGAGACCAGCATGTACACCAGTCTCAGTGTTACAGAGCATGGGGACATCAAGGTGAATGGTGAGCAGAGGCTATAACGTGTTAGTCCTTCCACACCTCATCTGCTACAAGTTCTGGCTTAGACATGGATATTCTTTGTGAAGAAAATACTTCTTTGAGCTCAACTACGAACTCCTTAATGCAATTAAATGAAGACACCAGGCTCTACAGTAATGACTTTAACTCCGGAGAAGCTAACACTTCTGATGCATTTAACTGGACAGTCGACTCTGAAAATCGAACCAACCTTTCCTGTGAAGGGTGCCTCTCACCATCGTGTCTCTCCTTACTTCATCTCCAGGAAAAAAACTGGTCTGCTTTATTGACAGCTGTAGTGATTATTCTAACCATTGCTGGAAACATACTCGTCATCATGGCAGTGTCCCTAGAGAAAAAGCTGCAGAATGCCACCAACTATTTCCTGATGTCACTTGCCATAGCTGATATGCTGCTGGGTTTCCTTGTCATGCCCGTGTCCATGTTAACCATCCTGTATGGTGAGTGGCATTAGTTTCCCAGCTGTACTCGCACTGGTAATAAAGAGCATGTGCATGCCATCAGCAGATGAGATGGGGCTCAGGAGGCAAACAAATGATAAATAGAAGGCTTTATTTATAGACTAGGGTCTACTATGTTACTTATATTTTACTCTTAAAATGGGATTTCACATAAAAATCAGACAGTCTATGACCTGTGATCATTGGAGAGTTTCGTGCTTTAAAACATGTACATCCTGTGTAAAAATGATCATTGGAAAGTTTTGTGCTTTAAAACCTGTACATTTAATGTAGACATTTTTATAAATTACCCCGATGCAGTCATAAACCAGTAACTTACCCGTCATTCTGAATCTACTTGATTTTTGCTCCTTTATATTCCCAACCAATATTCCAGCCTTCAGGACAGAACAGTTTCATCTTTGTCACACAGTTTTCGGCACTTCTAATGGAGTGATAAAGCCTTCCCAATTACCTTGAACATTTGCAGGGAGGACATTAGTGGTGCAGTAGGTTTTATGTTAAAATATGCAGAGTCTCCATTAGAATAAATGAATTACTCCAGTTTTAATTGTTCCCTGCCCAGAGAAGCTAATTTGGAAATGTGCCTTTGAATTATATCCTCAACTCTTTAAAAATGCATATGCATACACTCCTCCCGTCTGGTTTGGAGGAGGGTGGGAAACAAATGGGAAGGGATTAATCTTGCTTTCTTCTCAATAGAGTTTGAAACAGTCAAACCTCTCAGCAAGGGACCAGAATGTGATATTCTTTCCAAATTATGAGTAATACAGCCAGATACCTCCTTAAAGGAGAGAGAGACTATTGTGACTGCTGACACAGGCACGAGCAGCAGTCACCCCAGAGCTTAGAGACAGGTTATGATAGCTATCTTTAAGGGGAAATTTTCTGGCCAAGTCTTAGGGGCTAAGATTTTTTAAAAAATCAACCCAGCCCTGGAGAGTGTGAAGAAGGAAGGCGGTAGGCAAGGGCGAGCAGGCGCCAGTTTGCACAAAGCTGGTAATTCTCATTGCAAGTCCAGCCTTCGCTTGACCATTTAAATGCCACACCAGAATGATTTCATTAAATTTGCCTGTCCTTTCCCCGGCATCCTGGGGAAGATTCTCCCCTTCCCAAACCCCCTCCCCTAGGGGGCAAACTCCAGTGGGGGTAGGAGGAGTGACAGAGCAGGAACCAAAACAGCGGCTGGAGGGTGGGGTGACCCCAGGCGTCACCCGCTTGGGGAGCAAGGGCGCCCCCTGGCGGCCGCCGCTCTGAGCGCAGCCTGTTCCCTCCGGAGCCCCGCCCCTCCCTGAGCTGCTCCTCCCGCCTCGCCCAGTCCACGGGGCGTGGGGCATGAGGCTTCTCCTACAAGGAAATGCCCCCTCCTTATCCCGCATCGGAAACACGGACTGAGGCCTGGGCTGCCTGCTTGCGGAGAAAACCCCTCCGAGGGCCATCTGTTTCGAACAGAGAGTGTGGTTTCCCCCATCAGGCGCTGCAAAGGAAAAGGCTTTCATTTCAGCTCAAGCTCTTTGCAAATAATCTAAGTGAATGGATGTAAATTAGGCTTGTACCTACGCTCTTTACTGGTCTAAGTATCTCCTGTGGCATTTTGGTAGAGAGTGTACGTTTGCGTTGGAGTTTGTTCAGCTTTGTGGGTCTGTAATAAGAAAAGTAGACTTTCAAATTTTCCTTCTCACATGCAGGCAGATCTAACTCCGCTGCTTATGCAGCGATCAAAACTAATTAAAGTTTATATAACTGCTTGATCTACCTCCAAAACACAAAACCAGGACACTTTGTTTATGTCCATAAGGCACACTCTAACCTTCCTCATACAGCAGGTGACCTGCAGTGTCTCTTACATTGGAATTGTCTGGGGAGCTTGGAAAAGGCTTTGCAAACGCTTTGACATTTGATGTCCACCTCAGCCCCCCCTCCAAAGATGATTTAATTGGGCTGGATTTGGCACAGGCATCAGGACCTTCTCTAAAGCTCTCCAGCTGATTCTGATGTGCAGCCAAGATTGAGAGCCACCACCCTAAAGCAGCTGTTCACATAGCGTGGTCCCTGGACCAGCAGCATCCGCATCACCCTGGAGCTTGCTAATTCAAATGCAAATTCTACAGCCTGCTCCAGACTAACTGCATCAGAACCTCTGGAGGGAGGTCCAGCAGTAAGAGGCATGGCAGAGTCTGATGCTCACTAAAGTTTGAGAAATGCTTCCCTAAAACAAAGCTCAGAGCAAGGACACCTTCCTTTATTTTTCTTCACCCTTGTCTTCACCTCTCCCTACAGATACCCTAAATTTGAGTTTGGCACCCAAAGCATTATTAGATCATTATTTTTCATTTTTACAAACAGACATATTCACAATCTGAATTTTTAATCATTTAGTCATTTGCACCAATGCAATTTATTGCCATCACTGTATGGGACTGGATGGTTATAATAATGACTAAGAGGTGAGATTAACCTCAGGGAAATACAATCCAGAGAATCTGTGACTAAATCCTGACAGTACAGGGTGAGAGGTGCTCCAGAAGAGGAGCCAAAACACAACTTTTGACATAAGCCATTAAGAAAAGTTTTGCCAGGTGTAAGGGGGAAGAAAGAGAACCCCCAAATAGAGACAATCTGAGTTTCCATGCCACACTCACATAACTCCAGACGCTAGAAATGTTCAAACCCTGCATTCATCAGCCAGTGCTAGCTTATCATATTTAAGTACAGTTGCCAGTGGGCTTTTTTTCAAATACTAAAAATATATTGTGTTGTCCTTTGCCATCACCTGTGCCTGTCCCAGAGCTGGAAATTGTCATAGGGTAGGGATCCGCATGCTCCAGGAGGCACAAGGTTGCTCACTGACACCAACCTTCTGCCCTCGTAGGGTACCGGTGGCCTCTGCCCAGCAAGCTTTGCGCGGTCTGGATTTACCTAGACGTGCTCTTCTCCACGGCCTCCATCATGCACCTCTGCGCCATCTCGCTGGACCGCTACGTCGCCATCCAGAATCCCATCCACCACAGCCGCTTCAACTCCAGAACTAAGGCATTTCTGAAAATCATTGCTGTTTGGACCATATCAGTAGGTAAGTGGGAACATATTTCAGAGTCTCATTTGAAATGACAGTTCGTGCTTTCTGAAAAGACTTGTTCCATTTTGTTGTACTGAAACCTGACATCCTCAATCTACTGTTTTGGGTGGTACAAGATACGTTACAACATCGTAATTATCAGATTCGCTTCAGGAAAGAAAAATCTGTTTATGTCACTGGCTGACAACATCAATTTGTATTGCTTTGCACAGGCAAGACTATAAACAGTAGAGCCAAAAAAAATCAGAAATAACTGTGTTTTCCCTATTTCTTACTTTCAAATCCACGACTCTAATTATTGGGTTTCCCAAAGACCTCAACTTTTATAATCACTGGACTTACGGTCAACGTAAAGATGCAGACCACTGTGTTAGAGAACATAAAGCCTCTGGGCTCTAGAGAAAGGTACCATGTGCTGAAGCTTGGAGGGGAAAGGTGGGCCAGAGGAAAGTGCCAGGATTTGCTTTGGGGCAAGGCTGCTTCTCAGTCTGCCCCGGTGTCCTTAATGACCTTCCTCCTTTTATGATACCACACACCAAAGGATTTCAACCCGCTTCTGTTAAGTTGATCACATACATTCATCTGTTGCCAGTATTGATCTTCTGTCACACACCTAACAGTGAGAAAAGCCAAGGGAAGGGAAGCTAAGGGGGCAGGTCTCAGGCAGTGAAGTGCATTGTATCTGTCAACCTCGGCGGCTTGGTTGGTAACCAACGATTCTCTGACATTCATTTTAAAATCCAAAAGCCTGTCAGGCAGGAGTGTTGCACCTGCTTATGGCCACGCTGGTGCCAGCATCTGCTAATATGAGAGACTGAGATTCCACCGCTTGAAATCAAGGGCTTGAGTGAGCTTATCCACAGCATTGGATAATAGTACCAATAATAAGAGCCAACACAATGATACAATATCTTGTGTTTTTTAGTTCCCATTGTTTACTTTGCTGCTAGCAATGGGAACTATTATGCAATTTGAAGAGCAGGTAGCTCCATCTTATAGAAGAGGAAAAACTGGGATTCAAAAAGCAAAATGAGCCGTCCAAAGCCCCACAGCCAGTAAGCAGCACAATGAGGATTCTGTTGAATTCTGATGGGAACATCTGATGGAAACACTAACAAATCACACTTGTGTCGCTTTCAAATGTTTAAAAAGTCTTGCCTACATTCTGTTTTAAATTTCCCATTACAGTTTGAGACAGAAGATTCTATGGTGTTTATTTGATAAATGAGGGAACCAGAGTACAGAGGTATTGTGGTTTATTGGGTCATATCTCCCACTTGCAGCAAGACTAGGACCCTAAACTTCCAGCACCAAGCCCTGTTCTTTCTGCACCGTCCTTAGGAAACAGTTTTTGCTCCTAGAAAATGCTTGTAGTTTCTGGGACTGTGCAAGTTGCACTCATTCTACTAGGAGCAAGAAAGTGAAGGGCCAGTAACCACTCATTGCCAGTTACATATAAAATACTCCTGGGGAACATTCTGATTTAATGGCCTAGGGTGAGGCCAGGTGATTCTAAGGAGCAGTCAGAGTTGAAGACCACTGAGACAGGTTTTCAGGGTGGTCAGTGTGATAAGTAGGAGAATCAAGAATATAATGCAAAGGGAGCAAATGAAGCTATTTATTTTTACCCTGATACACTGCCCATAGTCTTACCCTAATATACTGTGCCACTGGTGAGACAAATGCTGAGAAGGTCAACCATCTTTTTCTCAGCCACACTGACTCCCCCATCTCATTCAAGCTTCATGATAACAGTAGTAAGGTAACAGTTTCTGAGCACTGAGTACAGACCCAGTAGTATACAAAACCCCTTAAAGAAAATCAGCTGCAGAGAACTCAGTTGCACAGGATGATATTGCTTATAATCAGGAGTCAATATGGGTCAATCGGAGTCCAAAGCCCATGCTCTTTCCACCGCCCAAAAGATAGCCAGAAAGAGCCAGAGGCAGACTATCACCACAGGAGGCAGGCAGGCTGGAATGGCTGTGGTGATGCTGGGCAAGGATCATTCATCCATCCATTTGGCCAGTCTTTTTGAGACGGAGTTTCACTCTTGTTGCCCAGGCTGGAGTGCAATGGCACTATCTCGGCTCACCACAACCTCCGCCTCTGAGGTTCAAGCGATTCTCCTGCCTCAGCCTCCTGAGTAGCTGGGATTACAGGCATGTGCCACCACACTCAGCTAATTTTGCATTTTTAGTAGAGATAAAGTTTCTCCATGTTGGTCAGGCTAGTCTCAAACTCCTGACCTCAGGTGATCCACCCACCTTGGCCTCCCAAAGTACTGGGATTACTGAGCCCACATTTGGCCAGTCTTGTAATGTACATCTATTATGTGCTTGGCAACGCATAGACCAAGATGAAGAAGATATGCATTCAAAGATCTCTCACAGTAAGGTAGGAGAAGACAATTGATTCTTTTATCATTAAATGTCCCACTTTATATCTAGTGATGCTTCTTGACTTAATATCTATTTGATCTTAGTATAGTTAATTTTCTTTTGATTATCATTTTTGGATATATCTTATTTCATCCTATTACTTTCAAACCTTTTGTGACTTTAAAGTGTTAGCCTATAAACAGCATATAAAGTTTTGTTTTTAACCCAATCTTTGTCTTTTAGTTGGAGTATTTAGTCCTTTTACATATAATGTTAACTCATATTTGGGTTTAAATCTGTTATCTTACAATTTGCTTTCTATTTTCTTTTTTGTTCTATATTCTAGTTTCTTTTCATTCTTACCTTCTTTTGGACTAATCAAGAATTGTCAATCCATCATTCCCCTTTATGAGCTTTCATCCATTGTTTTAAATTACATTAATGATTACAACATTCCTTATTGACCTTCGAGTCTAAAACAAATTATTACTTGTAACACTTCTTGGTTAGTGCAAAAACTTTAGAACCTTTTAACTCCATCTATCCCTGTTGTCTTTTAGGTTTTTCCCTGTTTACTAAATGTCTTTTTTTTAAACCCGTAAGACATCATTATAGCCATTCTATTCAGTGTTTCTCACATATTAACCCCTGTTGCTGTTTATTGTTTTCTTCACTTTCGTGATTTTGCCTGGGTTCCTCATTCCTGAAGAATTTCCTCTAGAATATCATGTAGTTTTTTCTGTTTTTCTTATCCTAGGCACCTTTATTTTGCTTTCATTTCAAACACATTTTCGCTCAGTATAAAATTCTAGGTTGACAGTCATCTTTTTTCCAGCACTTCATAGGTGGCAAATCCAACATTTCAGGCTTATATTTTTTGTTTATAAGAACCCAGCTGTCAGTCTTATTGTTATTCCTTCAGAAGCATTGCCTTGTGCCACACCCTGCTGCTTCAGAATATTCAGTCTCTATTTTAGCAGCTTTACCATGATGTACTTAATTGTGAATTAGTTTCTGTTTTTATCCTGCATGGTGTATATATTGATTCTTAAACTTGTGACTTTGGCCACTTTGAGAAAACACTTGGCCATCATCTTTTCAAATATTGCTTCTGCTGCATTCTCTCTCTTCCTCATGTCTGGGACTCCAATTTCATGTATGCTAAACCTTTTACCCAAGTTCTTTATAACTCAAACACTTCTACTTTTTTTTTTTTCTTTTTTCTCCAACTTTTAAGTTCAGGGGTACATGTGCAGGATTTTGTTACATAGGTAAACATGTGCCATGGTGGTTTGCTGCACAGATCATCCCATTACCCAGGTGTTAAGCCCAGCCTCCATTAGCTATTCTTCCTGATGCTAACTTTCCCACCTCCCCGCCACCCCAACTGGCCCCAGTGTTGATCCCCACCATGTGTCCATGTGTTCTCATCATTCAGCTCCCACATATTAGAAAAAACATGCAGTGTTAAACACTTCCACATTTTCTACATTTTTCTTCTCTTATTTCTTTAGATAGTTTTACTGACTTTTCTTCTTCTGTTTCTAGTCCTCTCATCAGCTACTTCTAATCTGCTTAAGACCCATCTCGTTTTCTTAATTTTAATTCCTACACTTTTAGTTCTAGATTTTTTCATTTAATCCTTTATAGATTCCAGGTTTTTAGAATAATTCTTCATGTCTTCATCTATTTTCTTAAATATTAATCACAAATATCTGGATATCTATTTTCTGGGTTGTGGGATGACCTAGGGACTTCTCTTTTCTGAGTTGTGTTTTTTTTTCTTCATTCTGTCTGTTGGTACATCTGGTAATTTTTTAAAATTGAGTACTGTGTATGCCTGGTAATTCTTTTTAATTGAATACTGGACACTGGAATAAAATGTTTGGATGCTTTGTTGATACTGTCTTTCTCAGAGTGGAGTCTTTTAGCATTGGCAGCAGTTAAAGTAAGCACAGGTCCCCTTAATCCAATAAGGGATTGAGTTTATTTAAGGCAAGGTTCTTATAAAAACCAGTCTATTTCCAGTTTGCCTTTACACCTAGGATGTATTTTTTCATGATCCCAGATGAAAGCCTGACGTGTTCTCCATTTTGAGGAGCCCTGAACTTCAAGTTTTATATCCTCAACATCGTAAGACTACGGCTAACTCTCTTTAGCTATTCGGTCTCTCAATCTGTTCAATTAACAAACTGGCAAGTGCCTGAGTAGAAAGGTAGCTCATAGTGTTATCTTGCTTTCTTGCTCTTCCCTTCACTCCACAATCTTAACTTCTTAACATCCTGGCTACCTTGGTACCCTCTCACCAACTGCTTTTTATCTCCCTGATCCCAAGGACAGGTTTGGGACCTCGAATTCTGCTTTATGTGGTACTAATATTACTCCACCTTTTTTGTTTGACTCTCCCCAAGCTATTTTCTCATCTTTTCATTTTTAATATGTTTTTTGTAGCTTTGCTTTATGTGCATTTTCACAAGTAACATAGGGACAGATTTATTTTTAACAAAATCTGTGAGTCTTTGCCTTTTTAATACTGAAATTTGACCTGCCCACATTTGTGACAATCAACACCAGTTTTAGCCCTTCCATCTTATATTCATATTTTAATAGCTCATTTTTTAAATGAACTGTTTCATTCACTGACTTTTACAATGTCTCCATTTCCTTCTCCATCCCAGTTAGTTTGAATTGTTATGGGCCTCTTCCATTGCTCTCATGATTACAGTCCCATTGCAAATCATCACGTTATTTCTATTAATATATCTAAAGTAAATAATCTCATTAAGTTATTTCCTCATTACCCTGAGTCCCAAGTCACAGGTTTTCCAATAATTTCTAAATTACCTAGTGGCAGAGCAGATCTTTTAAAGCAAGTCAAAAAATGCAGAAGCCATAAAGAAAAATATATAAACAGTTATATAAGTTTGATGTGGCAAAAATCAGTGTAAGCAAAGTATTTCAATGTATATGATCGGCAGACCAAGGATTAATAACCTTAAGATACAAATAGCAACAGATTGAAAAAGAGGAAAAGGAAACAATCTAACAGCAAGAGAATAAGCAAACTAAAATTTCAGGCAATTCACAGAAACATAACATGAAATGGACAATAAAACTTATTAAACATGTTGAGCCTCTTTAACAGTCATGGCAATATAATCTGAAACAATGCAGTAACATGTTTCACTTATCCAACTGGCAAAATGAAGTTAGTGAAAACAGCCAGCGCTGCCCTGAATATGGTACCACATGCGCTCTCTCAAAACCCTGCTTGTGGAAAAGTGAATTATTTATTCTTGGACTATCTAGCAAAAGCTATTCAAACTTGACCTACCAGTTCCACTTGAGAGAATCTATTCTATAGAAAAACAAGAGTACATGTAATGATCTTTAACGCAGCAATTTCTTCAGAATGGAAGAAATGGAAAGGCTGGATTATGTTGAGATACATCACTTTTCTCTAAATTGCAGAATATTTAGATCATCTTAAAAATACTGAGACTACAGTTGTTTCCATTTATCCAGAGTTTCCCTTTCCATGGTTTTATTTACCCAGTTAACCACACTCTGAAACTGTTAAGTGGAAAATTCAAGAAATAGACAATTTGAAAGTTTTAAATTGCCCTCCATACCAAGTAGAGGGATAAACTCTCCCACCATCCTGCCTCATATTACCCAGAATGTGAATGTTCCCTTTGTCCAGCATATCCACACTGCAGATGCTATCCACCTGTGAGTCACTTGGTAGCCATCTCAGTTATCAGACCAACTGCCATGACATCATAGTGCTTGAAGTCATCTTTATTTTACTCAATCATTTACTAATACTTTAATTCTTACTGCTGCTAAGCTCTTACTGTGCCTTATTTATAAATTAACCTTTATCATAGGTACGCATGTACAGGAAAAAAGTCTATATAAAGTTTAGTATCCTTGGTTTTGGGCATCTACTGGGGGTCTTGGAATGTATGGCCCTCAGATAAGGGGGACCACTGTATTTAAGTGAAGGAATGTTCATGATATTAAATGCAAGCAGCAAGTTTTGGGGTGGTATGCATGGTGTGAGCTCATTCTGGTAAACTAATAATATAGGATAATATGTGGGGATATAGATGTATGTATATAGACAGACACAAATACACACACAAGTGCTGAGAATCTGTCAAAAGATTTCACACTTATCAAGATGATTAAATTAGAAAGAATGGTAGGATTGTCATCTTTTTCCTTATGCATTTCTATATAGTTTTGTGTTTTTTCTTAAGACAGAGTCTTGGTCTGTCGCCCAGGCTGGAGTACAGTGGTGCGACCTCAGCTCACTGCAAGCTCTGCCTTCTGGGTTCACTCCATTCTCCTGGCTCAGCCTCCTGAGTAGCTGGGACTACAGGCGCCCGCCACCATGCCCAGCTAATTTTTTTTTCGTTTTTAGTAGAGACGAGGTTTCACCGTGTTAGCCAGGATGGTCTCAAATCTCCTGACTTTGTGATCCACCTGCCTCGGCCTCCCAAAGTGCTGGGATTACAGGCCTGAGGCACTGCACCCAGCCTGTCACAAATATTTTTATTCCAAAGTGTTTCAGATGATCCAGAATGCAGCTGTTATACCTGCATCATGGGTCAAAGACAGCTTCTTGGATGAGGCGGCCTACTTTCAAAGTTAGCAAGGATCTGACACATTTTTACCGTGGTAACCACATCATAGATTAGTCAGGTTTTCCTGCACTCAGTACTCCTGAAATGTACTGCTGCTTTTCCCTTGCTCACCATTATCAGTGTGGTCACTTCACTGCCTGCCAAGGACTCCATCTAATTCTGAGGAAAAGGAACATCATCGCAAATCAATTGTGTTCTGTGTGGGAGCTTCTGACTAAAGCAGCAATGACAGGAGATTGAAGCATTGGATTAAGAATAATCCTAGGGGGTGGGGAGGGAGGGATCCTGGTGTTCTCTATGGGTTTCATTTTCCCTTCATAAACCTACCTCCCATGATCAGCAGTAACTGTGACTTCACCGCAACCTATAAAACGAGCAAACCCTTTCCTCAGGATGGTTTCCTTTCTCATAATGGACACTTCATGATGTATCCTTTTTCCATATGCCAATGCCATGAGAAGAGAAAATAGAAGCTACTTTATTTCCTGTCTTTAGCAAAGATGTATCTCAGAAAAGGTGAAAATGACTATTTTCACATTGTCATATTCTGACAGGCAACCAAAGATACCACTTTAAATTCCTTTTCCAGACATTTCATTTCAGAAATATATTTGCAGTTTATGGGGTAATTTTGAAGTACCGTCGGTCTAAATAGATTTTTTTTCCCTCAAGGATAAACATGATCATGTATTTTCTGCATTATTACTTTTGTAATGGGAGGAAAGGCAAGCTGTGTTACATTTATTTGGGGCCATTCCCCTCAAGCTGTGACACCTTACATAGAATCTTAACCTGAAGGCTGAGGTCACCGGACCTAACCTCTTGCCTTCATGCAGCTCAAATCCTACCTTCCTAGACAGTGCAGATGTTTCAGGAATCTTTGAAGGACAGTGAAAATAAGCTCTCATTGTAGTTTTGTGTTGATTTAGTATATGGGGGTTTTAGCATCGTTTCCAGTTTATTCATGTTTAACATCGTTTCATGTTATGTTTATGTTTTGTTTTCTATGATTGGCTGTCCATGGCTTTTACTGTAGGACGTAGGGAATATAAGCAAAATGTCTGGAGCCACACTATCTGGATGTGAATCCTGGCTCTGTTCCTCCTAAACTGTGTGGCCTTGGGCAAGTTACTTCACTTGTGTCTCGGGTTCCTGGTGATAAAATGGTGATGGTAACAGTACCTATATTATGGTCTGTTTGCATGATGGATCTCTCTTGGATTCTATTTCATATGCTAATGCCATGTGAGAAAAGATAATAGATGCCGATTTATTTTGTCTTTATGAGGTTATTTTAAAGATTGAGTAAATGTAATGCTTGTCATATAAGTGTTAAGTTTTCAGTATAATTTGAACTCTTGTCTATAAAGTTCTTGGCCTTTTCCTAATTGGTAAATTAGGGGATTAAGCGCTTTGTGTTATCACAGCTTTCTTGTATATTCCCAGTTTGTCACTTGTCACTTGACATTACTTGTTTTTTTTCCACATGGATTTATGGAGTCTCATTTATAAATGTTCCTTTCTCTTATAGCTTCTGAATTTTGAATCATTACTACAAAAGCCTTTTCCACTGCAAAGTTAAATGTTTTCTCCCATTACTTTTATGGTTTTGTTTTATAAATTTAAGTCTTTAAACCATTTAGAAATTAACCTGTGATCTAATTTTATCTTTTTCTGCATGGCCACCTACTGTCCCCGCATCATTTGTTTCCCCATTGATTTCATATACCACGTTTGTCATCTACTGCATTCCATGTGTATTTAGGTATGTTTATTGACTGTTTCTACTGATCTGTCTACTCATTCACCAGAGCATACTTTTAATTAAGGATTTTTTTTATTGTCTGATTTATTAGTTTCTCATTTTTAAACTTCCCTGATCATTTTCATTTGCTTATGGGTTTCAAAACTCAGCCTCTAATTTCCCAAAAACTACTATACTTGGAATTGCATGTAACTTTATATATCTACTTTCTAGACCTTTTGGCTGGCGTACTTTTTGCACTTTTTTGGTCTTATTTTTTATTTCTTTTTTATGAGCAACCTCAAGTTCTATATGGAATGAAGTGAATGTATATAAGCAAATGTAACAACATAAAATCTAAGCACTTAGGTTGAAAAAATAGCATGCTCATTTAGGTCCAAGAGGAATGACAGTGAAATATGTTTTCCCATGATGCCATATCTTCTGGGAAAAAAAAATTCTTGAAAAAATTAATCAACTGAGGAAACCAGACTCAAAACCAGATGGTGTTCTGTCAGCCTTTACACTGGAGGACATTCCCAGCCCCACAGCCTGAAACAAACGATCTGAAGAATCCACTTGAGATTGTCTCTCCTGGGACCCTCCAGGTTTATGCCCAACTCCTTTACACAGAGATTCGTCAGAGACTATTCAGGCAACCAGAACAGAAAGGGCTTTGGGTTACCTGTCCTCGCTTCCACTGCTGGGAGATCATGTTGTAAGTTAGCATCTACCAGAATACAAACGGAAACTTGAATTCATCCAAGTCTCCTTTGGTTTCTCTGTCTTCTCACTTTCTCTCCTGAGGGGAAGAAGTGAAATTGCCTCCATTTGTTGTACCTTTATTTTTGCCCCTGCCATGCTTCGTTACGCTCCCCAGAGGTCCAGGAAGAGATCCAGGCACTGCCCCAGCCTGCAGCTGAGTGGCTTGGCATTCAGGAACAGAGATGTTCACAGCCATGTTGAGAGAAAGTGCTGCTGTCTCTAGAGTATGGCAGTGCTGGAGAGCTGTCAAGTGTCAAGTGGCCATCTATGCCTGTCACTACCCTGAAACAAAGGATCCGCAGGGCCACCACTTGGCCCACCCGTTCTCTTGTCCCTGAGTGCAGTGACCCTTTCCTCTCCTCTGCCCACAGATGCAGGAGAATTTAGGGACATCTCCTTGCCTGGCCAGTTGTCTCATACTTAGAAGTACAATATGGTAAAATATCACAAAAATCTCTGCTCTTGAAAGACATGTCCTTGGCTGTCCTTCAGGACATTAGCCCATGGGTAAGAAGTCATTTAATGACCCAGGCAACTGAAAGCCTGCCAGAGTGGCAGCTGACTTCTCTCTGCATGGCAGACTTCAACTACAGCTTTGGGAAAACACGCTCAATAAAACAGCACTTAGCACAGCGTAGACACTCCATAGCCACTGGAAACTGGTGTGAATAATTAAGAAACGATCAGATCATAAGAAAGAAGTGCCTTTTTTTTTTTTTTTTTTTGAGATGAAGTCTCACTCTGTCACCCAGGCTGGAGAGCAGTGGTGCCATCTTGGCTCACTGTAACCTCCGCCTCCCAGGATCAAGTGATTCTCCTGCCTCAGCCTCCTGAGTAGCTGGGATTACAGGCACCCGCCACCACACCCAGCTAATTTTTGTATTTTTATTGGAGACGGGATTTCACCGTGTTGGTCAGGCTAGTCTCAATCCTCTGACCTCAGGTGATCCACCTGCCTCGGCCTCCCAAAGTGCAAGGATTATAGGCGTGAGTCACCATGCCCGGCCAGAAGTGCTTTATTCTTTGTGAGTCTGTTGATTTGGCCTGGCTTATGGACTACGAATTTATTTATTCATTTGCTAAATATTCTTTCTAAGAGGAAGAGAAGGGACAGGGGATTTGTGTTGCTTCTGGCTATTTAAAGCAGAGGAACAACATCTGCATGCTGCCCCTTCATGCCCACTCCCTGCCCTTGGGCTGCATCAGGAGCCTGTATGCTCTTGAGTCTTCTACTCTCTCCAGATAAGTCTTTTCTGGGCTAAAAGACAGGAATCGTCACCATGCGAGGAGCTAAGGTGGATCCTCCGATCAGTTTATTATTACCAGCATCCTCTGTGTCCTAGTATCCTACTCCTTCATTGGCCTAACCAAATCCCAACCTGGATGGCTCTGACAAACCAGCCTTTACTGTTGCTATACTCAAGTAACTCAGACCTGCTGGAGAAAATTCCACTCCATGAATTGGGCACACACCTATTTGTGGTTTTCAATCTCGGCTAGAACCTCTTCTTCATTGCTATCAGTCCTGAATTTGTTCTTGGATTTTTTTTCTTTTTGATACAGGGTCTTACCTGTCACCTAGGCTGGAGTGCAGGGGTGTGAGTATGGTTTCTTGCAGCCTCAGTCTCCCATGCTTAAGTGATGCTCCCATCTCAGCCTTCCCAGTAGCTGGGAATATAGGTGCACATCACCACACCTGGCTAATTTTTGTATTTATTGTAGAGATGGGCTTTCAATGTGTTGCCCAGGCTGATCTTAAACTCCTGGGCTCAAGCAATCTTCACACCTCAGTCTCTCAAAGTGCTGGGATTACAGGCATGAGCCACTGTGCCAGGTAGTGGATTTTTTTAGATTTTTCTACTTAGATCCTTTTTACAGCCTTTGATTGCCACTGTCTAAGGCAGATAACCATTTCCCATTCTTCCCCAAGAAAAGACCATCATGCACAATTGTATTTTTCTACTCCCATCATCCAATTGTACCCCTGATCTTCTGTACTTCCTGTCTCTACCTCCTGTCCTTCCCAAGAATTTGATTTCTCTCCATCTCTCTTCAACTTGTGTTAATTTCCTCAAGATTTTACCCTTGCTTTTTCCATTTTGTCACCTCTCATTCATGTCTTAAAGCAACATTGTCTGCAGCCTCCTTCCCTTTTATTGTTCTTGTCAAGATCACCAAGGCCTTCTGCATTTCCAATTCAATCCAAAAGACTATTTCTATGTCAATAATTTATTCAGGTAATACACAAATACATTCTCAACATGACAGAATCAAACAGCTCAGGACTATAGAGAATAAAAGTGAAGTTATCCTTCATCCCTCTCTGCCTCTCTGGATCAGCACCCACAGCTCTTGCATTAACCTTGAACTATGCTGTTCCTCCCCAGCACAGAGCATAGGCAGGAGAGGAGCACTGCCAAGCAAAGCTCCCTCAGATTTCAGCCCTTGGAGAATGCCCCTCAATTCCCATCCTTCTGTATATCCTTTGATCCTGCATTTCATGCCAATTCCTCAAACCCCTGCTGACATTTACTGCAGTTTCTTATATTTATTTTTGTCCTTTCTTCAAGTTCTGTTTCCCTCTAAACCAGATCCCATCTGCTCTCTTCCAGAAATTCTTCCATCATTTAAAAAATACTAATAAAATGACATTTTCTTTTTGGGAATTCTGTTTTTATTCTTTTGTATCATTAAACAGAATTTTAGGGGTGAGGTAGTATAAACCTGTGCTCAGATACTATCTTGGTCTACAAAAACAGAATCGTATGTGTATACATACACATATATGCACCCAATCATCTACTGTTACTGTTTAATCCAATTTTTTGATTCTGTGGATTGATGTCTTCACATCTACTTCCTCAGCTCCTTCCCACTCCCTAGATCTTCCTCCTCTGTGGCTTTTCCAGACTCCTTTTCTTCTCTTCCTTAAATGGTAATATCCTCCAGGGACCCATTCTCTACCTTCTCATTTTTTATTCTTGCTTCTGCTGGGTCCTTTTCTTTTCATGGGTTCAGCTATTAGAACACTAGTGCTTCCTAGGGCTTCAACCCCCTGCATCCGACTACTTGATGGACACTTGTAGCCAGAAGTCCCCCAGACTTCTCAGGTGAAAATCTCTACTCATTGTCTACCTGTTTCTTCTCCTGAAGTCTGTCTTAGCATCGGCCATCAACATCTACTCAGCCCATTAGATTCACAGAATTCCTCTCCTCTTCCTCACCTCCACATGCAAGCAGTTGAGTGGTTCTTTTGTTTTTAACTTATTCACTGTTCCCTAGATCAGTTTTCTCCTCCCAGTCAGCCCTCATCATCTCTCTCTGGTGCTACTGCAAACATTTCCCTGTCCACGGGATGGTTGCTCTGATTCTCTATCTTGCCAGTGAAGTGAGCCATATGAAACAGGTTTAACTAAATCACTCTCCTGATTGAAACTCTTCAGTGTCTCTCTTGCCCCATAAAGTACAGATCCTTAAATGAAAGGCATGAAGTCCCCATAAATAAGGTCCTGGTCCATACCTCTATTTCATCTCTTACCGTGTATTGCCTCACCTTTTATTCTCCAGCTACAATAAATTTACCATCATTCTCATGTCATTTCACTCCTACACTTTCATTTTTTAATCTTCTACTTGAAAAGTCTTCTCATCCTCTTGCCTAACTGCCTTCTACTTTTCTACTTTCCTATGATTTTGATATCACCTCTTCCAGGAAGCCTTCACATTTCCCCTTCCTTCTATAAAGGAGGTACTTGGCCTGCTTTGATTCTTCCAAAACCCCTCCATCTCTCTCTCTTTTCACATATTCAATTATAATCATTAGTTTATTCCCATACTAGGTCACAAATTTTCAGAGAGCAAGGAATGGAAAGCAAAGCGGAAAATGTACTTCATCTTGAGTACAAACTATATAATAGAAAATGCCTATCCAGGTTCGCCTGCATACAAAAATTAGTTTCTGGAGTCTGACTCTGCAGGCACTTTGAAAAAAAAAAATTTGTTTCCTTATGCCCTTGGTTTCAAAAGTTTTAGATTACTTTCCCCATACGGTACTTTAAATAAAAGCCTAACCTTTATATAAGAATAAACCACTTTTGTTTGTCTACTTAATACCACCATGCTGTAATTAGAAAAGCCTAGTTAGTAAGGTCTGTTTAAAAAAAAAAAAAAAAAAAAAAAGAAAAAGCTGTTGAGCTGTTGATTTAGTTTGAATTTCTCCCCAACTCCGCCTGCTCCACCAAGCTGGTGAGCTTTAGTTTCAGATTGAGATTTCTTTGGGAAGCTTGCAAGAATCGTTCTCATCTGAGTTCTGCCATAGAGTAATACACATATCTCAGGGCAGTTTTTTTGTTCTTTAAATTTGATGCTTTTGGAAAATATATACAAGAAGGGGTATAATATAGCTTCTAGGGGCCTCATGGGTCTCACCACAATGGCTACTCATTAGTGGAATCCCCACATTTCACAGTTTAGGCATCAACTTAAGTTTAGATTACTATGTTTTCCCCTTCATCCAGAGATGACTGCACTCTGGGAAGTTGGCTTATATGACTCAAATTACAATAAACTCACTTACTTAAAATGAATGTAATAGGAACCCATTTTCCTGGATCCATTCACTTGCAGGGACACACCTTCCTGATAAAAGAATCTTCTCAGCTGGTCATATTAAATGACAATGCAAAATTAGTAAGGGTCCACAGTGGATAACGGACTATACAAGCATATGGGGGACACAGTGAGGATTCAGTGAACAAAAAGCATCTAGCAAAAGGGTTTGACAGATACATTCTCATGAACTTTTGTTAAAAATATGAATCAAAATACAAGCACACAGCAAATGGCTAGCAATTGAATGGAGAAACTGCTAACTCTAAGAGAAAGCAGAATCTGCCATTATAATAAAAATGCAGAGAACTCGCAAGAATTGGGGATCCGAGATGGTTGTGTCAAGAGGGAGATGCTTGAGTTGAACCTTGAAGGATGGGCAGAATTTCAACAGCGAAAATGGAGAATAGGCCAGAACTTTTGAAGATAGAATATGGGAAAAAGACATTATGATATGGCTTGATAAACAACAGATTGAGATATATGAACTTAGATGTTCTTTAAAGGATATTTTTGTAACTCTATAACATTGATGAATCACCATTTTCCACTCTAGGGATATTTGTGATTAGATAAGCAAGATCGGTTTTCTAAAATCAGAATGTCTTCTCCCCTGGAAAGAATGCTGAAGACTTTTTAGCTGTTATACTCATCTTTTTCAGTATGTCTTGTCAATCATCAAAATTGTTATAACATACATTACTATTACAGTTCCAAAATTAGCACCTGCTTTCTCTAGTTGTGCTGTGGGTATTTGTTTTTGATTACTTTTGGAGAGCCATTTTGGAGTCCTGGATGAACAGGGAGCCACGTTTTTAATCAGAAACATTTTCAAAACCTTTCTGCTGAAGAGTCACTTCTAGGAAGATTTCTGTAGGTGAACATTTTCATCCATTTTATGATGATCCTCCTTGGCTCTCATTTCAGAACGCAGCATTTTTCTGACCTTTCCTTGAATTCTAGGGCCCTGTTTAAGGGTCTATAATAGCTTTTGTTTTAACCAGGAGGAGCTGAGAAACATGAAGTATAGTGGCACTTTAAAAAGTGATGTCTTCAAAGCCAATTATCTGCTGTCTTTTAAAATTAACTTTAATTATTAGTAACTCATTTCATGAGTTAGGACCATTAGCTATGGTGACATGTAAAGATGAACAAAACCTTTTGCTCAATTTATATTAGCATGTGTCAATAAGAACCTTTAGGGTAACAATCATGAATGCTTGCCATTCTCTGCTTTTTAAAAGGTCTTTAAAAATGCGAATTGATTTTTCTCCTACCTTTCCTTATTTTCTGTGGGGGTGGATTCATGATTCCTTTCCATATTTCAAACTTTTTTAAATCCCAAATGAACAACTATAAAGGTTTATATGAGTGACATTTGCAGGCTACATTCCCATAATTTATACATTGTGCAATTAATTCCCACTGTACATATGATTCAAGGAAACCACTCAGATTATACATTTAATAAAGAACTTTTGGAGATAACCCAGTTGTTACAGAAATCAAAGGTCTCTCTACTCAGGGGTGTTCTTTTTCTAATAGACCAATTAATCCATCTGTCTTTGATAAGTGCAGTTATGTATTAAAGTTGTTTCATCTGAGAGAAGATATTCAATCCTGTCTGTTATAAAGAGAGTTGATCCTCATTTATTGGTTGTGCTTCAAGCACTGTGGTTTTCTGTCTACTATTTCCACCTTAGGCGCAGGCTTCTGAATTCCCCAACCACACACCTGTGACTTCTTCACTCAAAGGAAAAGAGGTTCCTTTTGTGTTTCTCAGCTACTCTAACTCTCCAACACATTTCCTATACCAGTCCTCAAGAGTTCTACTGTAGCTCCAACCATTCTGTTCAGGCATCAGGATTCCTAATGTTTATGGAGCCATTTTGTGTTAGATGCCAGGGATGACAAGGCACCAACCTTACCCTTCCATTGTTTGTATCGGTTTAAACAGAGATGCTTCCTAGATAGAACGCCAGAGAGTATCTATTGGTTTCTCTCTGAAAACCATGCATCAGAGTTCCTGACCTACATGGGAGAAAACAAGTATGTGTACATATATTTAACCATAAATAGGAACTCGATTATATTGGGTGAAGGAACGAATGAATAAATGAGAAGGCAGGGAAAAAGAAACAAAAGAGGGATAGGGAAATAGAAGGAAGAAACATGGTTCCCTGAGACGCCCTTGTGGTTTCTCCCTGATAGCAAAGTCATTTTTATACTAGGATGCCAGCCTGTGCTCGCCTTTTTACACCCGCGACCTTACTTGGCAAAGTATAGCAAATGAGTCTAGATGATCATCCCCGTGGTAGCTTTTTCAATATTTTCAGATTTGATGTCTGTTTCCATGGAAATAGTTTTGGCAAGGCTGGTTGTAGACAGAAGCTAAGAATAAGAGACATACCACGAGAATTCCACGTTCCAATTGTCAGGCAAAAGCTGAAAGTTGCACTTTTGTCTTTTCAATAACTTGGTGCTTTAAACTCAGCAGGACAGAGTTTTATTAATTCCAGCAAGAAATATTTTCATTATATTAATGGGGTTTCATTTTTGACTGTTTACATTTCTCATAAAAGTGAAAGCAATTATGGGAACAGTGTTAATAGGGAATTTTCCTCAGGGGAATGAACTTCCTTTAGATTCTGGTTATGGCCTTCAGAACTCTCCCCCTAGCCCTTTCCTCAGTGAACTGCCTTAGCCAGCACTTGCTCACCTGCCTATGTTTGGGGACATTTGAATGAAAGACAAGAATATGACTGAATTGTGAAAGTGAAGTGTTTCTAAACATCCAGACTGACCATTCTCAGACAAGTTTGAAAGTAAAATAGATGCAAAAATAATCACTCATAACTGAAGATCATTTCACCTTTGAATGAGAATTTGTCTCTGAAGGCTAACATTTCTAGGCAAAGTCAGGAAACAATGGCAGCGGCCGGGTGCAGTGGCTCATGCCTGTAATCCCAGCACTTTGGGAGGCAGAGGCAGGTGGATCACCTGAGGTCAGGAGTTCGCAACCAGCCTGGCCAACATGAGGAAACGCTGTCTCTTCTAAAAATATAAAAAATTAGCTGGGCATGATGGCAGCCACCTGTAATTCCAGCTACTGAGGCAGGAGAATCACTGGAACCTGGGAGGTAGAGGTTTCAATGAGCTGAGATCACGCCATTGCACTCCAGCCTGGGCAACGAGAGCAAAACTCCATCTCAAAATAATAATAACAATAATAATAATTACTGGGAAATACATATTCTCAGGGCCCATTCCCAGAGAATCTGAGTAGGAACTAATGGGAAGCCCAAAAATTGGGACACTCTGAGAAGCACTGCCTAAACTATCAGTTTAGGATTGGAGCAGACTTTTAACATCTACTCATGAATTATACTGCGTGTACACTTTTTTAAATTTCAGGGCTTTTTTATATAGAGATGCAAGGTATTAAACTAATAGAGATACAAGGTATTAGACCAATGTTTTCATGTGTACTTTTTGTATGTACACTTGTTAATGTTAGCACTTCCATCAGTAGTATACAGAGTGGTCAAATAAACATAGACATAACAAATCATAATTGTAGTCCAACTTAGACATAACAAGTCTACATAATATAGTATATAATTGATACAACTATAGAAGAGAAGCTAGCCTGCAACTCCAAAGTTATTTTTCATAATAATTACTAATTGAGATGCAATGTATTAAACCAATGCTTTCATATATCCTTTTTGCACATACGCTTGTTAATGTTAGCACTTCCATTAGTAGTATAGAGTGGTCAAATAAACCATGCAATACAGCATGCTAGATTTTTAACCTCTCAAGGATAGGGGCTATGTCTTATTTGTCTTTGAGTTCCTCACCACTAGCAAAACAGGTGCTTAATAAGTGTTAAAACTGGCCATTGATAACCAATTCTGATTTCCTTAAGCAGGTGCACATCACTTTGATAATTTTCTCTCACATTATCTTTGATTTAAAGTCTACACTTAAGCGTAGTTTTCATTCCAAATTGGTCAGAGTAAAAAAGTACCTTCTCAGATTTGAAAGAACACCATGGTATTTTAAAGATATCACTGTCCATTAATAAGATATTTATCAGAATTTAAAGAGGAAAAATAAAAGATATGACTAAAGTAATTTCCATGGCGGTCTTCTGAAACAGTTCAGAAAATCATGTCTTATGCGGGATTTGTCTAGAATTAAATTACATTTTGATAATCCTTTCCAGCTCTATAATTCCATTTTCTACTGTTGCGTTTCAACACCTAAAATTGTGAGCAAGCCTCTGAACAAAGATGCTTTTGTTCTGTTGGCAAAAGATTCTACTTCTAAGTTTCCACATGACCCACAGAGCCATACTCCGAGCCAATTGGGTGTCAAAAATGCAGGGAAAAATACTGAAACCTCTTACTGGCCTGACCAATATACGCAGTGTTATCTGCAACTCATGTCTCTGTGTGCCTACCTGGAGAGTTTACTTACTAACACTTTGTAATTATTTTGAAATTGGGTTGGCTCTTTGTGTAATAAACTAAATCCTAGACCCTATTGAAAGAGTAATGCTAAATAATGTATTTTCCAAATTGCTTATTTTCTTTTTCCATTATGGATAAGTATAGGATAGAAAATTGTTTAGTTAGCAGCCTGATCAGTGGCTCAGCAGCCTATAATAGTTAGGCAATAAAATAAGACCAAAAGAGAACTGATGGACCAAAAGAGGTGGTTTTTCCATCCAGTCTCTTGCTTCAAGTAGAATTGAATAATCATAAAAGGGGGCAATGTTTTCATTACTGATTTTGCTTTTTCAGGTCAAAATTGACCCACTGAATTTATGGATTTGGAATAGCTTTTTCACAAGGATGGAATAAGAAATCTGAATCAGGTTGCATTTGCACTTCCACATTAAGCTTCTAGCATGTGCTGAAGTCCAACGACTGCTAAGTTGAAGTAATTCTCAATGTCAGAAGGGATAATGGGTTCAGTTAATTTAGTACAAGTAAACAGCAATAAGTTAGCATCCTTTTGAAGTTATGTCTTCCAGCACCAAGCTCATGCAGGCACGTGTCTATACTACATGGTAATGTAGAGTTTGAGGATAGATAAGAGATTGCTCTGGCATGATAGTATGAGCAGAGTATTAAGACTTAGGCAACCTTGGCTACTGTCTGGCTTTTGTCAGCACATGGGCTGTATATCTCAGTTTTTTCCTTTGTTAAAAGAACTTGGACTACTGAATTCCTAAGCTAATTTCAAACTATATAATCTTAGTTATATATGTTGAACCTTGAAATATTGGAGTTAAATAAGAATATTTAGTGAGATCCCAAGCAAAACTCATTGTGGAATTTCTTTAGCTTTTAACTTCTTTAAATCCCTGGCTTAGCTGTAATATCACTAATCATAGCCCAATTTAGACATAACAAATCTGCATGGCAAAACAGTATATAATGGATACAACTCTAGAATAAAGAGAAGCTAGCCTGAATCTCCAAAGTTATTTTGCACAATAGATAATTACTAATAGAGATGCAAGGTATTAAACCAATGTTTTCACGTATCCTTTTTTCTAAAAACCTGAATTAACAATAAAGCAACAGTAGTAGAAATGTTTTACTCCTAGCACAACTGTTTTCATATTTTGTCTACCACATACAACGTATCTTAGCAAAGTTGCAATAATGTCATATACTGTTTTATATTCTAATCCTTTCACATAACATTGTATTGTCAATGTATTTGCTTTTCTACATGGGCTTTATAGTGACTTTAATGCCTGCAAGTTATTCTCACATATTGGCATACCACAATCTGTTAACTATTCTTCCAATTCTGTTTCTAGTCTTGACCATTAAAAATAAAGTAGCATTTTCAAGACAGTAGTTAAGCATTTGATCTGATTTATTCTACACCTACAGTAGTCTATATCTGTCCTTTTAGTTTCACTTGCCTGTAATTATCTCAGGTATGTTTACCTAGACCCCAATAATTTCTTCACTTTTTTGTTTTAAAAAATCCTTTATATATATTTGCCCAATTTAGACTTCATATTTTTAAAAGTCACAAATAAAGGCATATACTTTGTGTAGTAAAATATATAATAGAGAATTTGCCATTTTAACCATTTCTAAGTATAATGGTTTAGTGGCATAAATTACATTCACAATATTGTGCTACCATCACCACTATCTATTTCCAAATTTTTTCACCTTCACAAATTCTGTAACCATTAAGCAATAACTCCCCACTCCTTCCAATTCAACTCCCTGGTAACCTCTAATCTGCTGTCTCTTAATTCATCTGTTCTAAATATTTTATACAAGTGCGATTATACAACATGTGTTCTTTCTATCTGGCTTATTTAACTTACCATACTGTTTTCAGGGTCTGTAGTATAGTACATATCAGAACTTCATTTTTTAATGGCTGAATAATATTTCATTATATATATGTACCTCATTTTATTGATTCATCTGTTGGATATATGGATTGTTTCTGCTTTTGACTATTCTGAATAATGTTACAATTCAGAGCTTTGGCATATTAATAACTGAGTCCTTGTTTTTAATTCTTTGGGATATACACCTAGGGGTATAATTACTGGGTCATATGATAGTTCTAGCTTTAACTTTTTAATGAACTATCAAACTTTTCTACAGCATCTGTACGATTTTACACTCCCACCATCAACATACAAGGGTTCTGATTTCTCCAAGTCCTCAACAATATTTTCCTTTGGTTTATTATAGCCATCATAGCATGTGAGAAGTGATTATCTCATTGTGATTTTGATTTGCATTTCCCTAATGACTACCAAGGTTGATCATTTCATGTGCTTGTTGGTCATTTGTGTATCTTCTTTGAAGAAATCTCTATTCAAATTCTTTGCCCAATTTTTAATTGGGCTGTTTTATCTTTTTGTTGAGTTTCAGAAATTCTTTATGTTCTGGATGTTAAACCCTTATCAAACATATGACTTGCAAATATTTTTTCTCATTCTGTAGGTTGTCTTTTCACTGTCTTGGTAATATCCTTTGATGCACAAAGGTGTTTAATGATGAAGTCCAGTTTATTTATTTTTTTTTTGCTTGGGCTTTTGGTGACGTGCCTACTTCAATCACTTTGTATTCCCTTTAATCTAATTTCCCTTTTTAGTCTCTTCAGATTCCTTAAGCTACTTTATCACTATGAGTCTAGTCACTGATTGCTTATTATTTAATAATGTATCTGGAAATTTTAAAAGATATTCATGAAGTTTTATTTTTCTAACACTTCTTAAGAATATTTTAATACATATTGAATTTGTGTGCCAATAGTGGCAGTAAATAACTTTTTTGTTCCACATTTAGAAATGACACTGTATAAGTAACTGGTGAATATAGAATAGAGTTTATAGAGCACGTTTAGATGCCTCAAGGATGAAAAACTGTCCTAGACTTCCTTCGGGAATTACCCAAGGACAAATAATGGAAATGCTGCATACAGGATACAATAGGAACTCAGCTGAACATAGGGAATTTCATATATATCCCCTGTGAGTAGGTTCTTTCAAAGAACTCCATTTAATAGTAAAAATGATACATCTGTAAGAGTGCTAATTCCCTAATTTTGGGGAAAAAAAGTTAGCGGCATTTTGGGGAAATATTAGACACAGGTAATACACAGTTCCTTCAGGTGGAGATTTCCTTTGGTCCTATGAATGACCCCCTCAAATCTATGAACTTCTGAATAGTTTTACTTGTTCTTGGCAATTGCCTTTATCCTCAACAACCTTGTACAAATGTTAAATCTCAATACCAACGTGTTAGAGCTTAGCTTTCCACTTCATCTTCAGATTGCATTTCCAGCCATATAGCTGCCTTCAGTAATTCCATTCAGCTTGACCCTCTGACCCAGCTCTGGCAGTTTTGCACATCCAGGGATGCTGAGCTTTCAGATTATTTCAATGTTATGTGCTTCCTGAAGGCTGACCTTTCTAGGGAGAAGGTATTCCCATCACTTCAGAAAGATGGAAAGAAAAATGTTTAAAAATAGAGAACGTCCATTAGTGGTCAATTAAATTCACAATATTAGCTAGATTTCCAGTTGCCTAAGGAAACCAGCTACTTAAGAATTAACTATCTCTTTGCAGTGGTCCTGGGACAATTGATGAACCATTCTATTTTCTGCTTTATAATCTGGGTATTCTGTACTTCACTCAGGACAAAAAGTTCTAGATTTCAGGAAATCCTACCATAACGGATGTCTATATGGTTTATTATCAGTTCTTAGATTAAATATTCTCTTTAAAAAATCCCTATCTCAAATCATAGATGTCAAGACTTAAAGGCAGGTTTCGGATTTTATTCTAGTTGCAAGCTAACACATTATCTTGCTGCAGTTTCATGGCTGCTGGCAGAAGACATGAGACTCTTGGATCAGAGATTCACCACAGTACAATAGCCAGAGTATCGCCACTTTCTTGCACTGGTTGTCCAAGTCCCAATTTTCACAGGGTTATGTAAAAAGGGCCACATGGCAACTACAGACACAGTGGATGTATTACAGGAAAGAAAACTGAGCTGAACAAACCCAAATCTTCATAATGAGCAGGAAGCAAACCTGAACTTTGCTCCAGATGGAGACACTATCTCCATCTTGAAAGATTATTCACTGTTTGAAAATCCTTGAAGTGAGATTCTGGAGAAATTAGCACCTCAGATTTCCATGTAGAATTGGCTAATAGTTTTGTATATTACATACACGTATGCACCAAGCTATCTCATAATATTGCTACAAATTCATAGTAAATGGTGGAACAAGACAGATTCAAATTGAAAATGATCCCTTTCCTGAGATGCTTTTAACTTGTCAAGATATTTGGGATAACCTTCATTTTCCATGATGAAGGAAGTCAGTCAGCATCAGCCTTTAAACGTAAATAAGTATTTGGCACCTAGCATACAGTAGGCATTTTATGGGTAACTTATCTCTAGGTGAGGGTCAACAACCAATTTTTATTTTCAGGTTTCTCTGTCTTATTTCTGGACTTAAACTTGCAGGGTTCTTCACAGATAGGTGCATGCCTTATTTCCTTCAAGCCTTTGCCCAAATGTCTATTTCTCAGTGAGGCTTATCCCGATTCCCCCACAGAAACCATGTTCTCTCCCATCTATTCCCCATCCAGTTTACCAAGCTTTATTTATCTCCCTCACTTACCACTTTTTGAGACAGAGTTTCGCTCTTGTCATCCAGGCTGGAGTGCAGTGGTGCAATCTCGACTCACTGCAACCTCTGCCTCCCAGGTCAAGTGATTCTCCTGCCTCAGCTGCCCAAGTAGCTGGGATTACAGGTGCATACCACCACACCCAACTAATTTTTATATTTTTAGTAGAGACCATGTTTCACCATGTTGGCCAGGCTGGTCTCTAATTCCTGATCTCAGGTGATCCACCCACCTTGGCCTCCCAAAGTTCTGGGATTACTGGCATGAGCCACCACGCCCAGCCTACTTATTATCTTCTGATATGTTATATAATGCATTTATTATGTTTTATTTTCAGTTCCTCTTGCTGAAAATGTAAATTCCATGAGGGTAGAGATTTTTAGTCTAGTTCACTGATGACTCTCCAGTTCCTAACACAGTATCTAGCTCAATATTCGTTAAATGAATGGGAATGGGAAAACTAAGTTTCAAAGAGACTAAGTACCTAGTCAGAATTTCATAATTAACAAGGCAAGTCTGGGACTCAAAGCCAGGTCTTGTGACTTCAAGTGAATTACTATTTACACTGTGTACCACTTACGTTCCTCAGCTGCTCTCTCCCCTCAGGCCTGAGTTGATTGCACAGCCCCTCAGGCAGTACAGGCTAGCTCTGCAAAGGGGCTGATAGACCCTAGGACAGGAAGCAGGTAGAGAAGGGAGGAACCATGAGGCCAGGCTTAGTCTGAAGGGCGAGTCAGCTTTCTCGGTAAGCCCATCAGGAAGCTTATTGTTTAATCTAACTGAATCTGTGTGGGCCTGCCTCCTGGGCTAATAGCACAGATGCATTGCTCCAAATCCTATAAATGGGAATTGTCAGAAGTCTAATCTCTCCAAGTCAGGACTGCAGATAATAGTGGACACTTTAATAGGGAATTTTAATCTATAAAACAATTTATGAAACTCACGAATTAATCCTCTTATGATTCCCAGGATGTGAGCAAGATAAAGATAGCAGAACTTGAAAATAATGAAATATGTGAAAAATACAGCAAGAAGTCTCAGGAGATGGCTGGAGAGAACCCAGAAAAGGGTACCTCATCTCAAGCACCCAAATGTTTCCATCACTGCCAACAACATCTAGGACCACTTCAACTGTAGTATCTGTACATCTTCCAATCAGTGATAAATGCCGATCAGTAACCTACACATGAGATTTCTCTCCAAATAGCACAGGCCTTGTAATATTTAAGTAAATGACCCCCAAAATCATCTTGCCTTGAATCATATAGTTCTATGCTGTGCAATAGAGTAGCCACTAGCCATATACATTGCCATTTCATTTTTGTTTTATCAACTTAAATTTAACATTCAACTCCTCTGTCACACCAGCCACATTTTCAGTGGTCAGTACACACATGGCTGGTGGCTAGTGCATTGGGCAGTAGATACAGAACCCTTCCATCACAGAAAGTTCCAGTGGACATTGCTGCTCCAGGTACAGTCCAGGTGACACAGGACTGGTTTAGGTCAGCATCTTTACTTAGAAGAGCCAGAATTGTTTTGTATTGCAGTCTGTTGCTAGAACTTAAGGCTGAAATCTCTTATATTGTTTCTTTTCTGTTGATGAACTTTGAGCCATTGCTTCATTTCGTCCTGCCTTTCTAGGCATGTAATATTTCATTTTTTGTTATATACTCACTGACCTTAAATCCTCAACAGCTCAGCCTCTTTCCTATCATTTGCAGTCTTTCTCAGCTAGCTGACACGTGAAGTTTAAGATAGTCTACTTGCTGTTATCTCATTATTTGAGATACCAAAAATCCTGTAATTTAAATTAAAACTGCAGAGCATTATCAGTGATAATCCCAGGAAGTGAGTGAGGAGGGGTGGCAAAACATGTTCTAGCGTGACTCAGCAAGATCTGGAGGGAGGACAATCAGTTTTGACATGAATGGCTAAGCCTTAGGCAGTAAAGCTAATGTCAGCATCTGCTGGGGTTTTAGGGACATATTTTAAGAGCGTGTGAAATATATCTAAAATCAATATGAGGTTAGGTTGGGTAAATTTAAAGACAAAATCATCTTCCAACCTAAAAAAAACCCTCTTTATAAATATAGTAGAGAAAGAAAGCAGCTTTATTATTTAATAAACACAAAACAGAATGTGATACACATACAGGGAATCCACTGAGGGATTGCAAAGACAAATCTCACTCGTTTATACAGCCAAACAGATGCATCCTATTACACAGGCATTCTCTAGATAAACAACTAGCCGGTCCTCAAACAAGAATTTGACAGCATCATGTGCTTCACATAGTTCATCCTAAATATACCTGGTAATTGGGGTGACCATCTGTGTTAGCTAATTAGTGTCATATAAAGGGAAAAACAAACTTCTCGTATCTTAATGACAAGAAGTAGTTTTGCAACTTGGAGGAAGAGGCTCCTCGGAAATTTAGGCTCCTACCTACTTAACGAAGCCACAAGATAGGAATGTTGTCTCCTTTGTTTCAGAGAGATGGCTCCTTGGTCCTAGAAAACGACACTCCTGGCTTGTAAGACCTGCAAGGGCCTTTTAAAATATTTAAAATATTTTTCATCTCAAAGAGCCAAAGAAAGAATTTATAATTAGAAGGGTTTTATGAACTTTTAAGTTCAGGGGTACCTGTGCAGGTTTGTCAATGTAGGTAAACTTGTGTCATGGCACAAGTTTATTGTACAGATTATTTCCTTACCCAAGTATTAAGTCTAGTACCCATTCCTTATTTTTCCTGATCATCTAACTTCCTCCCAGGCCCCACCCTCCGACAGGCCCTAGTTGTGTGTTGTTCCCCTATGTGTCCATGTGTTCTCATCATTTAGCTCCCACTTACATGTGAGAACATGTATATGGTTTAGTTTGCTAAGGATAATGGCCTCCAGGCTCCATCCATGTCCTCGCAAAGGACATGATCTCATTTTTATGACTGCATAGTACTATGGTACATATGTACCACATTTTCTTTATCCAGTCCATCAGTGATGGGCATTTATGTGGATTCCATGTCTTTGCTATTATAAATAGTGCTGCAGTGAACATAGGTGTGCATGTGTCTTTATAACAGAATAATTTATATTCCTTTGGGTATAGATCCAGTAATGTGATTGCTGGGTCAAATGATATTTCTGCCTCTAGATCTTTGAGGAACCACCACACTGACTTCCACAATGGTTGAACTAATTTACACTCCCACCCAACAGTGTGTAAGTGTTCCTTTTTCTCCACAACCTTGCCAGTATGTTATTTACTTCTTAATAATCACCATTCTGATTGGCATGAGATGGTATCTCATTGTGGTTTTGATTTTCAAATGATCAGTGATGTTGAGTTTTTTCATATGATTGTCTTTTTTTTCATCTTGAGGGAGTCTCACTCTGTTGCCCAGGATGGAGTACAGTGGCAGCTTACTGCATAGCTCACGGCAGCCTTGAACTCCTGCTAATTTTTGTATTTTTTGTAGAGATGAGGTGCTGCTCTGTTGCCCAGAGTGGTCTTGAACTCCTGGGCTCAAGCAATCCTTCCACCTCAGCCTCCCAAAGTGCTAAAATTTATAGGTGTGAGCCACCACACCAGGCCAATTACAAGTTCACAAAGGAAAATGCTCTAAGAGAACTTTTCTTCTTATTCTCTTTGTATTTTTTGAGCATCAGAGCTATCACACTGGGTTCTCTTATTTTTAAAAGAGAGTTAAGCCTTTTATTTTTCAAGTATATTTGCCCTTATAGTCTTCATAAGAAATGAAGAGTTTTATATAACCATTTGTACTTTCACCTTATTTAACTAATTTTGACTAATTGTTGAGAAAATAAGTCTGAATTAAAGAGTCAAAATTGCAGTTTATTTCAGATCAATTTTGATTCTCCAATGCACATGGTAACTAGCGTTATACCAGAAAGAATATCAGCGGGTGGAGGTCCTTGAGGTATCTTTAGGATTAAATTAAAATGTTTTACAATTAGTGATTTAAGTCATTTACACAGAAATGACTGGCAAGTGCCTGAAAAGTCTACACATTTTAATTATCTCCCTATAATTGTATACCATTGTAGAACAAATCGCATTTTATAGGTAGTGCAAATATAGTATCTTTCTACACGTTCTGACAATAGTGGCATTCAAATAAAGTTTTATTATATGAACCAGACATATTACAAGCTATTACCAACTAGAGGGCACTTCTAGAGCTACCTGACCCAATGTAAGTTATAAGTTGTCTCACAGAGCTCGTTTAGCAGAAGCCACTAACAAATGCGATCTCCCAAGTGAGTGGTCAGCCAGTTTTGGTTTTCCTGTTTCTCTTTTCTGTTTCTGGAGTTTCTTATGGGGCAGGAGGGGCTCTATGTTCCCCAACGTCACCTTTTATCTATCCCAAAATGGATTATACAATACCCATCCCCCCTGGCTAACTCTATTGTTTTTGTTTTATTAAACTTGATAGCAAAATATAACAGATTCCCTAATACATTCATTTCCATAGAATAGGCCCTTATATTACACAGTTCTTACCTTTGCACACCTGGACTGTGATACCTACCACACAGTAAGCTCTCAGTGATGAATGTGATGTATATAAAAAACATTTTAAAAGGAATTACATGCTTTGAACTATCTCCTTTAATGTATAATACACTAAAGCTGATTGATTCAAAATCACATATCCGTTTCCTATATGCTGTGTACTGACTGTTGGGGTTAAGTACACTTACAGAAGTTATAGTAACTTAATTACAATAGATCTGCCAAGGAACTTACTCATATCTGGTTCTCTATTTTATAAAGTTGGACAGAGGTTATTGAGGTCCACAGCTAATTTCTTATGTAAGAAATTAACGGGATCCTGGACCACTGACCCAGAAACTGAAGGACAGGCAATAGCAAGACAGAATCTGTTTCTGTCTTATAAACAGGGTGGTTATCTCCATGTGCCTCCAATATTCCTCATTATCTAGGGTTCTTTTGCAATAGAGAGAGGCGTGAGGAAACCAAAACTGACTTTAGTTTGGGAGTTATTGATCCAAAAAGTTTTGGCAGTAAAGGTTAGTTAAGCCACAGAAGGGCCGTCCTCTTGGAAACTAAGATAGGCAAAAATGATCTCTTCCCAAATGGGAGTGTCATTTTCCCTCTCCCAAACACTAACTGCTCTGAAATAATCCACTCCTCAAAACTTCTGTCCTGACAGAATCTCTATTTAGGCAAAGGTATTAGTTGATCAGCCTAATGGGTTCTCAGTTATTGCCTGTTCGGAAGTGTTTGCATTTTAAACAGAAGCCAGTAAGTTCAAAATGCTTGACAGATCCAAAGAAACAAATATTTGATGGGAAAACCAGGAAGGTGAGGGAAACAATCTAAGAACAGGCCTTTCCAATGTCTCCCAAACTGTATCCCAGAAGCAACTGTACGCCTTTGCCCACAGCTGGTTCCACTCAAATGAAATTGGGTTGGTGTTTCTTGTTGCTGGGTCATGTCTGAAGGTAATGGACATTCATAATGGTTTTCAGGATAAGGGAAGTAGAATGCTTACAATCTAAAATTATGTGAGAAGAAAGCTGCTAACCAATGAATTTTTAGGAGGAAAAAAGTAAATCACTTATTTTGCACTTCAGTCCAAGTTTACAAATATCAGGAAAGCTAACACAATAGAATTGTCTTATTTCTTCTCCTGTTCTTGCCTCTGAGCTTTTCTCCTCATTCCCTTCTGAACCTAGCTGCTTTCCATTTATGATTTCAGTTCAATTTCCTACCAGCTATTATGAGATAACCAGGACCTTTAAAGAATAAATTTATATTTTCCCACTTAGTCAGCTTTCCATTCCTGCCTACAACAAAAACATCTGGTGAGTCTAATTTTAAGTAATCAACCTTTTCAGTATGGTGATTAAGAGATATATATCTGAATTTGCATTTCATTTGTGGAAATTCTGCCTGGGAGCCATTCATTTTTCATCAAGCTCCCTGTGCTTTTCATTACTCTCTCCCTCACCTTTTCCCTGTGGTCAACCTGCCTGAGTAAACAGCTCTGTTTCGCTGGTGTCAAGCTCTGCAATGTAAAACCATTAGCAAATCTTAATAGTAACCCATCAAATTTCATTATTTCAGCAATGGAATCTGTCAAGGTCAGCCACTGATGGCTGCTAATGGCCACTTTGTTGATAAATCGGGGGTAACTGCTATAATATTCATTTTAAGCAAATAAAATGTTCTGATTAAGAATTCATTCTGCCCAGTTGGAGTCCAATTAAGCCAGCTTCTGGATGGAGGCTCACCCAGGATCTCTCCACTTAAGGAATATATTCGCAGTTGAAGTTTGACTTTTTTCAATAAAGCTCTTCTCTCGCCTTGGAAGAGATAAAACTTTGTCTTCAATCCAAAAGAACATAAAGGTGATTGTTCTGCAATCCTCTTGCCACAGACCTCCCTAACTCCTAACCCTGACGCAAACATGTTCACACAGACCTCCCCATCTGTTTACCCTACCTGAGGCTATGGTTTTGCTTTAATATGAACTGAACTTGTTCATAATTAGCCATAGGGATCTTTTCCTGTGTTACTCTATGTCATTATTATGGACGTTTCCATGTATTCTATAGCAACAGAAAGTAGACTCTGGGTTTGATTTAGAAGTCTAGGCAGGTATGACCTTCAAAATATTTACCAACCTGTACAGCACAGACACCCAAGGTGAACAAACACAGGCCTCAGTACCAGAGCTAGTGCACACTCGGCCAGGTGTTAGGCCTTAAGTTGTGGGTTGAGGAAAATTCTGAGAATTCCCTGAAAAGGGCAAATAGAAGAATAAGTAAGGGCTGGGGGACTTCCAGGGCTCTGAGCAGAGGTTATTGATTTAAGTATAGAAGGAGTTTGAATTTTACCAACCAACATAGCCATAAATACGATACTGGCTAAAAAGAGCCTTGAGAACAGGAATCTCGACTGTTCTCTAGCTATGAACTTAATTAGTATTTATAGGATGGTGATGATATGCCAGGGCATAAAGCTGCCACTGGCTATACCTGGGTAGAAGCAAGCACAATCTTCACCTTGTATCAGTCCATTCTTGCATTGCCATAAAGAAATACCTGAAGCTAAGTAATTTATAAAGAAAAGAAGTTTAATTGGCTCATGGTTCTGCAGGCTGTACAGGAAGCATAGCAGCTTCTGGGGAAGCCTCAGGAAACTTTCACTCATGGCAGAAGGGGAAGCAGGCATGAATTACATGACCCAGAGCAGGAGGAAGGCGAGGGAGGTGCTACACACTGGTAAACAACCAGATCTGATAACTCCCTCAAGAAACAGCACTAGGGGGATGGTGCTAAACCATCAGAAACCACCCCCATGATCCAATCACCTCCCACCAGCCCCACCTCCACACTGGGGATTATAATTCGACAGGAGATTGAGCAGGGACACAGATCCAGACCATATCAACCCTCAAGGACCTTATAATCATAGTGGGAGAAGAATAAATATGTAAATAAAAATATGCTTTTAAGCTGATGAAGTGGTATGGATGACAGGACATAGTGCCATGATAGTAATAACAGGACCTGTTTGGAGAA
This sequence comes from Theropithecus gelada, assembly GCF_003255815.1. Classification (NCBI taxonomy): domain Eukaryota; kingdom Metazoa; phylum Chordata; class Mammalia; order Primates; family Cercopithecidae; genus Theropithecus; species Theropithecus gelada. The sequence continues at coordinate 77,828,633 of NC_037685.1, read as the reverse complement.
GGTATTCAGGGAATGCTTTTCTGACCATTTTTTATCTCAGCTGAAACTTGAAGAATGAGCGGAATCAGCCATGTGATAGCATCTTGAGAGCTTGGGCAAATTATAGATACTTCTTGTCAGCAGAAGATTTTAAATATCTCATTATTTGGGAAAGAGAGATCCCTGCAAATACCAGTTATATTTTGTCAATTTTTAACACGTTGAATATGTTTCTTTCAAAAATTAAAGTAGTTTTTCAAACAGAACTAATTCCCAAGCTTTGATATTGAAAAAAAGTGTAAAGTGATGCCAAAGTCTTCACTGCAGGTGAAAGTAATTAAAATTGCTGTTTCTTGCAGGAATCCAGAATTCGAATGTCTTAGTGACTCATGATTTTTCAGTCAATTGTAAGATCAGGGTTTATGGCGCATCTGCCCTGCTTTTCTCAGACCTGTACCTTGCCATTCCACCTCTGAGATGGGTAGTGCCCATCTCACCTATTGGTCCACCATCAACCAAGCCAGAACCCTGAATATCATCCTTGCCATCTTCCTCACCTCCCACATTTAGTCCATGGCTATAGCTGTCATTTCTGCCACCTCAATATCCCTGAAATTCATTCCTTCTTCCTCACCCTCTCTGTTCAGCCTCAGATTAGGACCTGATCTTTTGAGAGGCATAAAACTAGATTATTTTAACTGGTCTGATTTATTCCCATTTCCAGTTCACACTCATGCCAGTGCCAGTCTAATTTCTAAAACCCAAATATGATCAGGTTTCTCGCCTGTCTGAAATATTGTATTAGCTCTATCTCATTCCTTAGGCACAAAACATGACAGGCAGAACCCATCAAGAATTATTCCCGGCCTTCCATCCACACCCCTCTGTACTACCTGCAATTCCTCATGGCATTTTAGTCTCACCATCATCCCCCAGCTTCTAAGCATTTCCTACCACACCCCCTTCCCACTACTCTTCATCCTTCAAGGCAGCTCAGTACTCCTTCCTGGAATCCCCTACCCCTGAGAGCTGTCTGAGTGAGGGGTCATCAGATTCAGGTACCCGTTTTCCAAGCAGCTCTGCTTGGATATACTGTATGTATATCCAAATCAGTATGTCTAAAACTCAATCGTCACTTTCTCGGCAAAACTTGCTTCTCTCTGAGTTCTCAAGCTCCACTGGGAGGTACCACTCTACAAAGCTAAACTCTTAACCTTCATTTGCTTACTTGCACCTCCACCCAAACAATCACTAAATCCTGCTGATGCTCCCTGCCACTATCTTAGGAGTCCTTAGGGACTCCTAAGATAGTGGCACTTGTCCCCAGTGGCACTGTTTCTCATTTCTCACGTTGCTCACTGCAGCAGCCTCTTTACTGGTCTAGTTTCCCTCTAATCTTTCCACCACACAGTCAGGCCGTCATCTGAAGATTTCCATTCTCTGCTTAAAGTCATTTAGTAGCTTCTTATTGCCCTCAGGGAAGAGGTAAATCTTCTCCATGTGGCTTGCAAGGCCCTTGGAGATGTGACTGCTGCCTCCCTCTCCAGGTTCCTCTCTGCAGGATCCTTACCTCCTGTCAAATTACTTTCAGCTCTTACTTGCTGTGCTTTCTTGCCTCCAGGGCATTTATTTCATTTGTCTGGATAAGCCCTTCGTGTTTTTGAGGCCTCAGCTATCACTTTCTACAGATAAGCCTTTTTGATCAGTTCTCAAATTCAAGTCAAATGCCCCTCCCTACTTACTATGGTCTGAATGCGTCTCCCCAAAATTCACAGGTAGAAATGTAATCATCAATGTGATTATTTGGAGGTGAGTGCTTTGAGAGGTGGTTAAATCATGAAGGCAGAGCTCTCAGGAATGAGATTAGAGCCTTTATCAAAGCGGCCCTACAGAGCTGCCTTGGCCCTTCCACCTTGTGAGGATGCAGCGAGGAGGTGCCATTTATGAAATGGGCAAACTGACCCTCATTAGACACTGAATCTGCTGGTGCTTTCATCTTGGACAGCTCAGCCTCGAGAACTGTGGGCAATCAATTGTTTGGTTTTTTTTGTTTTTTTTTAAGATGGAGTCTCCCTGTCACCAGGCTGGAGTGCAGTGGTGTGATCTCAGCTCGCTGCAACCTCTGCCTCCCAGGTTCAAGTGATTCCTCTGCCTCAGCCTCCTGAGTAGCTGGGACTACAGGGGTGCACCACCACCCCCAGCTAATTTTTGTGTTTTTAGTAGAGACAGGGTTTCACCAAGTTGGCCGGGATAGTCTCGAACTCTTGACCTCGTGATCCACCCACCTCAGCCTCCCAAAGTGCTGGGATTACAGTCGTGAGCCACCGTGCCCAGCCAGCAATGAATTTCTATTGTTTACAAGCCACCCAGGCTGTGGCAGTTCGTTCTAGCAGCCTGAATGGATGAAGATGCTAGTGCTCCCCCCAGCACCTTGCACTGCCCTCATCCTCACATGGAATTATAGATACCTCCTACTCAACTGAGCTCCATGACAACAGGGACTGTTATCCTGCCCCTGCTATCCATGTGGCTGTTTTGGACAAGTTTGTTTAGCATTGTGCCTGGCACTTAGTAGACATTCACTAAGTATTTGCCAGATGAATGGATTTCTTGTGTAATTAGATAATGATAACCCTCTTAACCTAATCTGCAAATCCTTCATTAAGGATTTTCATCCCAGGATGGAAGTACATACATATGAGCCATCGTACTAGATGATATAAATGGCCCATTCAGCCTAGTGGGTTTTTTTTGTTTTTTGTTTTGTTTTTTTTTTTTAACTAAGAGAGTTAAAGCCTACTGGGGAAGGATTTGCTGACTTTCACTTTCACAAACTTTAAGGTATAACCAAGACTCACATCCATGTAGAAGACCCACATCCCAAGTGTGGGGATAGCCAAGCCTCACATTCATTTAAAAGGCTCTTCTTCAAAACCCTGCTGCATTGTCTACCTCTTGAATTTCATAAACTTGCAGTGTATGAAGAAACACTTTACATTTTTCTTCCCACTTGCTTTGCTTGGAAAAATAAAAGTAATTCGTTTTATTGAAGTGTCATTAAAAAGATAAAACATTGTACTAGGTATTTGCATTTATTTCTAATCTTTTCTAAGTGGTACATTACTTTGATTATAAATCTATGAGGGATTGTTTTGCTTTTTATTGCAATGAATTTTTAGAAATTTAAACTGTGTACTCTTACAAAAGATACGAGAGCATATTGTCAGGGACGAAGAGGTACTTGAATCTTCTCACCCACTGTCTAGAGCACTCTTGTTTTTCTAAGATCGACATATAACCAGGGATGAAGCAGGGTAAGGGATTGCTTTACTACCTGTTCTGTCCCAAACCTCACACTAGGTCTCTAATCTTACTATTTTGGAATGTCAAAGAGCACACCAGTCAGGAAGAAGGTGTAAGTACAAGACAATGGTAGCCAGAGGAAAGACCATTTGCTCCAATGCCCAAAGCTGTTTCAGACCTTTGGCACCCTTACTTTTGGAGACCCCACCCACATCTTATATTATACATAATATACCATATTAAATAAACTTAATATACTCTACTATCAGCTGATCTGTCTAGTGGACACGTTATATTTTAGATATTGAAGTTAAATATTAATTTTTAGATTGAATTTTTGGGGGAGAAATGCTTCCTTTTCTCGGTTCTGACATTTTTGTAGCAAGGTCCTCACCTTTCCTACTGGCCATCCCACCTCGGGTCTTTTTAGGGAGGGAAAGCTTTTGGGTTCTGTCTCCAGTTTACATGTTCCCTGGCCACACAGAATGAAGAATGTCCCAGAAGCGTAAGGGAAAGTCAATGAGAAAAGCAGCCTGTATATCTCCCAGTTGGGAGCACCTTCCCCATCCACCCACACTGAACTGGGAAAGTGGAAATTGAGACAGCTACCCAATGAGATTGATTTATGTCTCACACAAAGCTCCACCCACCAGAAAATGTATTTGACTACATCCTGTGAAATGCCGCTTCTGAGGGTCATAGTAGTTACATACCAGCCTTTTCACGTTTCCACTGAAAAACTTAAGGAGTTCCCTTGAGTTTGAGCAATCTATAGTATCACTTCTCCTGAAAGGTAGAGTGAGAGAAAGGGGGGTGTACTGGTTTCCTAGGGCTACTGTAACAAACTACCTCAAACTTATTGGCTTAAACTGACAGATTTCTTGTGTCACAGTTCTGGAGGTCAGAATTCTGGGAATCAAGACATTGGCAGGATTGGTTCCTTCTGACAGCTGTGAGGGAGAGGCTACTCCATGCCCTCTTCTTAGTTTTGGTGGGACATTAGTCATTTTTGGTGTTCCTGTAGTTCCATCTCCCAATCTCTGCCTTCATCTTCACATGTTATCCCAGTGTACACATGTCTGTGTCCAGACTTTTTCTCTTTTTATAAGCTCAGTCAGTGGATTAGGGCCCACCCTAATGACCTTACTTAACCTTAACCCAATCATCTACTAAAGAATCTATTTCCAAACAAGATCACATTCACAGCTACTGGGGATCATTTTAGGGGGCACAGTTCCACCATAACAGGGTGGGTAGGGATCTGTGATTTCCCGGCCAAAGGCATTATTCTATTGCTGTCTGGAATGCTATCAAAAAGTTAAATATGTTATCACATCTCTGTGCCTAGGAGTGTCTACTGACTTCTGTTATTGGTCATGTAAGATCTTACAACCCCAGGGCGACTTTCAGCCTCAAAAGAACTGGTGTCAGAGCCAGAGCTGGGGATAATGATATTTTGTTCTGATAGAGGCCCAAAGTCACTATTTGAAGTCCTGGCATAAAAATTAGTTCCAGCAGCTTTCACCTAAAGCTGGCCCAGGTCTGAAATGAACTAAATTGCATGAGCTCTATCATGTGCCCCTCTTGTAATATAAAACTCTAATAAAAGTAAATAGCAAAGTCTAATAGATAATCCTAACAGAGGAGCAAGCACTAAGGTGTGGTAGCTGAGGAACACCTAAGCTTGTGCTGTTTGTAATGCTGCCTATTAGATCCATCGCTGATCCTCCTGCCAACTCCAGTTAATGTTTCTGTCCCATTCAAGTTGAAAATGTTCAAATTCAGCTAATGTCTATGGGCATCTCCTGAAAGCCCATCACTCCTGGCCTTTTTTCCATTTTATCACATTTAATCCTCACAACTCAGAGAGGAAACTTGTTTTCTTAGCTAAGAATCAAATCCTGGACTTGACACTAAGTCCACTGTGCTGGTCCCCCCCACTATTTGATAATATTCCAAAGCAAAATACTCATGCTACTGATGACTGGGACCCCCCAGCTCAGTCACTGGGGCTAGTTTTTCCCGTCGTCTTTAGGATGGGAAGTGGAGTGGAGTTGTCAGGTCCTGTTACAAAAGTAGACTAACTGGAACTGTAGACTTTTTTCTTTAAACCTAACAGAAGGAAAAGATTGGTGAATCGAAAACTAGCATAAAAACTGCAAAAAGCCTCTGGGAAAATAGACAGTCATGAAGTCCATATATGGGAGAGAAATGTAGCCCAGAAATTTCTAGGCATATGAAAAGCACAACTGTAAAACTAAGATGTTTTAGATGGAGGAGAGCTGAGAGTTACAGGCAGTGTAGATGCTGCCTTGGAAGAGTGTCCACGCTACCCTGGACGTGGACATGCCCACCCAGTGACCATGGCAATGCAGAGAAAAAGCAATGTCAGCCTAGTAGCTTCTCCAGCCAGTGGGGTGGCTTCAGGAGAGGGCTGGGACTGGAGAGCTCAACCTTAGCAGCACATTAGAATCAGCTGGGGAGCTTTAAAACCACCTGATGCCCTTGGCCTCACCTGGAACGCACAGAATCAGAATCTCTATGGATTCAACCCACCATCAGTATTTAAGGCTGCCAGGTGATTCCAGTGTGCTGCCAACAACCCTAGGCACGTGAGAGCACACAGCAAGGGAAGAGAGCGACCTGCTGCTTCGGAGCTCTTTCTCCTCCCAGCCCAATGGTTAGGGGATTGGGAGTCAGAGAAGGGACCCAGGCAGATGAGTATGGTTGTGTCCAGCAAGATGTGGGCAGATGGAGGATCTGGGAGCCCACATTTCAATGCTGGAGGCCATCTGCCCTAAGGTCCACCTTCCCCTTCTTCCTAATCAAGATCACCAGGAGACGCACAGGCTGTAACTCCTTCTCCTGGTGTACGATATTAATCATGGCATCTTATATCCCCTGGGGAGGATATAAAGTCACAAGAAAAACCTTCTAGGCATATGAGAAAAGCACAATCTCTTTGAGATAAAGACAACAAGCAAACCAACTTTTACCTAACAATTCAGAAGTAATGCACTATATTAAGGAGAAAAAGAAAAATCCAATAAGAATTACCAGGAACTTTATAGGAAGAAGAAAAAAGAACCCTGGAACTATTATAGGACAGACAAGACCCAAGTAGATTTTAAAAAAAGATATAACGTGTCCAAATTATTGAGATAACTTACCATGGTTAACTGTAGAACTAAGGTGTTCGTTTTCCACCAGATTATCTACAATTTCAACAGTTTTAATCCAAACGTTAAAATTTTTTGAGGAGCATGACTAAGTGATTTTAAAATGTTTATGGGGGAAAAAAAAAGTTCATTACAACCATAGCTTGTATGTGAACAGGCCAACGAAAGAAATCAAGGCTTCTGTCTCCCAGTCTGGGGCTAATTTCACCCCACCTGTCTACAGCTGTGAACTGCATTTTAATAGCGCACAAAGAAATACACTGCATGCAATGCCACTCTCCTCATATCACAGAACAATTATCTTCCTCACAGGAAAGCTTAAAAGTTAACACATCAGTCTGAATGGCATCATAGCTCATTAAGTTTGTCCCTTTGACAAAGAATTTTTGTACAGAATACCACTCCAAGCGCACAGGGACGAAGGCAACGCTATTACCACAGTGGAAGAGGGGAGCACTCTGTGTAAGCAGACATGGCCAGTCCAGCCGAGAGAGCCCCCGTTTGCTGACTACCTCCATGAACATGGGCACCTACAGTGCCGCCCAAGTGCCAGAGCAGGAGTGAGTCCCGGCAGCGCGTACCAGCTCCCTAGTCCTGCTGTAGCAATGACTACAAACTGAAACGACACCTCTGCTGTTGGCTTAAAACAACACAAATTTATTACTTACGGTTTTGGAAGTGAAAAGTCCGAAGTTGGTCTCACCAGGCCAAAACCAAGGTGTCAGTAGGGCTGCGTTCTTTCTGGAGGCACTAGGGGAATAAAATGTCACTGGCCCCTCCAGCTTCTAGAAGCCGCCTACACTCCTTCGCCCGTGGTCCTGTTCCTGTATCTTCCAAGGCAGCCAGTACAAACTGAATCCTGCTCTTATTGAATCACTTTGACCCAACACACCTTCCTCCCTCTTCCACTTTTAAGGAAACCTGTGATTACATTGGGCTCACCTGGAGAATCCAGCTATGAGTCTCACCTGGAGAATCCAGACATTGGGCTCACTTGGAGAATCCAGGGCACTCTCACTATTTCCAGCTCAGCTGATTGGCATCTTTAATTCCCATCCGCAACTTTAGTTTATCCTTGCCATACAACACAACGTATTCACAGCTTCCAGGAGTTAGACATAAGCATCTTTGGGGACCATTATTCTGCTGATTACAAAATGCATCAGGTTCAAACATTTAGCAGGCTAGAGTTAACACCTTCCTTATTACTATCACAAAATGTAGAAAAGCAGTAAATAAATCATCCGGAGGTTTGCAGCTTATTTGGCTGGATCCACAACTGCCTTTCATGCCCAGAATGTTTCTAAAAGGAGAGTCTCTCCCAGTTACTCTACACCCATCCTGCCCTTGTAAAGTCACCTGGAAAACTGCAGCTATTTTTCAGAAATCCCTGTTTCCATTATACAGATATTCTGTGCGAAAGTGTTCTTTCGGTCTGACTTATTCTAATAAAGCTCCCATTTAACACACATGTATGTAACCCAGCAAATTACCTTCTCCGCAGGATATTAAAGTTAGTATGTTTTGTGCTGTATGCATCTGTGCGTGTATTATGTTTGAACCAGAATATACAATGCATCAAGGAGCTCATTCTTTATCCTTTTCCTGCATTTTCTTGTAAACTATTTGGCACATTAGATTTTTACTATGACTTTTGTTTCTTAACGAACATCTTTTAAAATTAGAAATTCCTGCCATATTCTTAGAAAAGTACTATGCAGAAGAAATTGAACTATGAAGATATGAAACTGTGGTTTTACTAGGAAACACACACATACACAGACACATACACCCAAGACATAGTGTTTGTACATCCAGGCTCAGCGATTCAGAATCTTTTTTGTGTTGCAGAGTATTGGGAGAATTACCTCTTTCCTGAAAAATGTATGTAGTCATATGAACATAAACTTTTGCACTCCTTTTCAAAGAGTTTCTGTCCCATCCTCACCCCCACTCCAGAAGTCATCTATAGGTTAAGTTGGAGGAAAAACATTCAACATCAGCACAGGTATGGGACACCAGTTAGGTGGAAACCGTGGAAAGAAAATAAGCATTGCAAGAAATAGCATAGGAAATTGTAATCTTAAAAAATGTTGATCTTGGCGTTTTGCGTTAAAGACTTGCAGTAAAAGATAACTGCTCATTAGCATTACGTTCTTAAAAGATGGTTTCTATAGCTTCTTCATTTTTATATCTCTCCTAGGGGAAGCCATGGCCAGTCTTCCCACGGATAGCGTGTAAATGGCTCTAAATGAGAAACTTATAGCCCCTGCAACACATGCACAGATAAAAGGAGGCCTGTCCCCACAAAAAGATTTCATAGGTAGGACACCGCGTGAATTCCAGGCTCCAGATCTAAGAGCCAGCCTTGAGCAGCAATGAAGCAGCAACTCTTCAAGCAGCAACTTTTCTGAAGTGAGGAAGTTTGATCCCCAAGCCTGCATACCTGATGGTGAAAGTGTGCTGAGGCTACAGAGCATAGAAAAATACAGAATACAGAGCCAGACTGTGGCTCAAAATTCTAGTTTCACCACTTACTGTGTGACATTTGGCAACTTACCTAACGTCTCTGTGCTTCCAGTTTCTCATCAGCAAACAGTGATAATAATAGCACAAACTCACAGGGTGACTGTGAGGAGTAAGTGAGCTAATCTGTATAAAGCACTTAGGATAGTGCCTGGAGCACAGTAAGTACCATATAAGTATTTGATTGTGCTATTTTTTATGATTATTATTCACTACCACAACCAAGACATAGTCCTCCCTGATGCACTGTTAGGATGTAAAGATGGAGGATTATTATTAACTAGTATATTAGAGAAAGGGCTCTGTCTATGGAGAGTCCTCAAATTAACCAGCTTTACCTTCAACTTCTATAAAGCCCTAATTTGTCAGAATTGTTAGTCTCCCAAATTTGGGAGATTTGAGCAATTTCTTGCCCTTGCCCAGATAACTAAGGTAATGAGGAAGTCTGCTAGGTAGTCATAATTGTTCTCTCCTCTTCTTTTTATGTTGCATGTGTTCCCAAAGGCCTCTGCATATGCTTATTCATTTATTCCAGAAATCTTTATTTCGTGTTTAACATTTAAATACGATGTGCCATGCACTGTCTTAGGAAAGTATCTGGTTTTATGGAGCTCACATTCATGTAAAGAGAGAGATGACAAGCAAATAAATAGACCAACAAAATAATCTCATACAGTGGCACATGCTAAAGGAGAAAAACAAATCAGAGAAATGCGCTACAGAGTGACTCAGGCAGGGTGAGGAAGGCTGACTGGGGAGAGGGCATTTACACAGATGCCAAATAAGAAGGAGCCAGCCATGGGAATATCAATAAAGAGTGGTGTGTGCCTGGCAGTGGGAATAGCAAGTCCCAAGGCCCTGATGGAGTAACCAGCTTAGAGGGTTGAAGGAGCAGAAAGCAGCCAGTCCAGCTCAAGCATAGTAAGAAAGGGAGGGAGTGAGAGGAGGGGAGGAAGGAGATGTCAGCAGGGCCACATCTCTGAGGGCCTGTAGCCAAAGTAAGGAGTTTGGATAGTATTCTAAGTGCAGTGCAGGGTCTCAGGCTCAGAGGTACACAGGTAAAGATGGGAGCCCCTTGAGGGCAGTGGGGAAGGTCTTGTGGTAATTCAGGCAGGAGTCCTAGTGGCTTAGAGTACAGAGATGGCAGTGGAGAAAGAGAAGTAGACAGATTTGGTCAAAAAGTATATTTTGCAGGTAAAATTAGGATAGATTATTAGGTAGACTTATTAGAATGCTGGTGAGTCTTTTGTAAAGGCAGGATAATGGAAAGAGACTCCTAAGTTTTTAAGCTGTATATCTGGATAGATGGTAGGACCTTTTACTGGGATAAGGAAAGTGGGGGGTGAGCAAGTGCAACCCAGAGTCCTAGTGTGACCACGTAAGGTTAGGGATGCCCATTGGAGACATCCAAGTTGAGAGGCCAAGGAGGCAGCTGAATATCTCAGTTGTTCATTAGTTACTATGACGATGCTTAGCCCTTGGGGTGGAGGTTTTGTTTGTTTTCCATTTCCTATCTCCCATTTCTATTCCTGCTTCCCGTGTGTAAGTAATATCAGATCTCAGTAATTTCCATATGCATCTCAAAGTTCTTTACAAGTAAACACTCTTAATCCTTAAAACCCAAAAAGTATGAACTACAAAATGAAAGCAATGAAAAAGCTAACTAAACTCTTTTGATGTCATGAAAAGAACACTAAATTAGGGTTCATGAGGTCCAGATTCTAACAAAAAATTGAAACACAGAAGAAAACAAATCAGATGTAGATTCGAGTCTTAGCTTGTGCATTTATTAAGTATAAGGCCTAGACCAAGTTATAGAATATCTTGGAGTCCCAATTTTCTTCATCTGTAAAATGGGAATAATAATTCCTTCCTCGTGAGTTTGTTGTGAGGATGAAATGTGCTGATGTCTGTAAAGACCTACACAGTGTCTGTCACATTGTGGACACCTGTAAATGTGGGGTTTTCCCCCACTTTTTACCCATTAAACTTACACAGAGAGCTTAACAGCTCTACCTTGACTCATTAACTATAAAAGAAAGCTGCTTCCTTAGATAATCGCTAAGCTCTATTTCATCTCTTCAAGAAAAATCTGTACAAGACCTTGAAAACAACCAGATAAACTTCTTGATTAAAGCTGCTTTTAACCTGAACTCAGTGCATCTTTCTGCAAACTAAAGGCATACTTCGGACTGGGTAAGACAGGGCCTTCACAAGCAGAAATTAAACCATAGAAATGTCTCTCCGATGTTGCAAAACAAACAAAAACTTCTCCCTCCAAATCACTAACGTTTCAGGGTATGTACAACTTTTTAGGAGATGGAGCAAATGAAATCTCATAGAGTAGCGGTTTTCATATCACTCGCTGAAAGATAGTAAAACCAAAAGCTCTTCATCTTGGGCTTCCCTGAGCTGGATGGGAAGTTTGGAGGTCTCAGCCAACCAGACTGTTGAGGGATTAAAAAGTGAAACTGTGAAGAAGCTTCTAGAATCCTAGAAGCTCAAGTAAATGGTGGGTAAGACAAAAGGGAGATACAGAAGTTTAGCTTGGGTTACAAGAAGAAGTTGCTAGTTAGGGACTTTCTGTGCCCCAAATAGTGCCCAGGAGCACTTATCTATCTGCATGATAACAATTTTTATCTAAATCCCAGAGGTGTGCATCTGAAACCCAAACTAAGAAAGATCCTGCCTAATCTCAGGATTTAGGACCAAAACAAAAAGTTGTTTGGGCCTTGTGGTACAAATAGTGTCAGTTGATCAGGACATGACCAGTGACCATAAGAGCAAGGCCAAGATGAGAAGTCCATAAGAGATAGGAATAAAGAAGAACCCAAAAGAAAGTTGTTAAAGCTCTAAACCTGTGCCAAGCTAATTGAATAATGAAAAATGTGTCTAGCCCACAGATCTGTTTTGTTTGGCTTGCACAATGTGTTTTGTTTTTTATTGTATTGAACTTGATTGCCCTCAGGCATTATCCAGTTTACCAAGCAGCACTCCTCCTACCGTCTTCTCTGCCAAACGTAGCTCAATTACATTGCTACACTGGCCCTGTAAGCATTTGAGATGATAACTATCGGTACATAGTTTATGTTTTCAGATGGATTCATTTTTAACTGTTAAACACTTGAACATATGTTGACTGCAGAGATGCCAGAAAAAGAGAGGAAGATCATAGGGGGGAAAAGTGGGAAATCGAAAAAGGGTAGGAATCCTAGCAGAACCATCTTTGAAAGAGGCACCCCCGCTCACTGCCCCCATTACAGCAGCTACAAATCATGTAGTTCAAGCGAAGTGGGTGCCTGCCACATTTCTTTCAACTAGCTTTTCAATATTTTGGGAAATTCCCAAGAATCAAAACTCAAATTCCCACCCTTCTTTGTAGCTAGGACATTGGCTTATAGCCTCAGTTCCACCAAAGAGCAGCATGCTGCCAAAACTGCAATTTGGAAAAGAGCAAAATGAACAAACAGGAGGAGCCCAGCCACCCCCATTTTTGCCAGCACAGCTGAGGTATCAGGTTTCCAGGGCTTGCATGACTGAATTCCCAGTACAGAAGTGACGCTAGTGACACTGTGGCAGGTCCTTCTGTTGTCTCGGGTGAGGCATTGATTCCATATTAACACAGACCTCTGTGCAAAGAACCGATTCCATATTAACACAACACCTGTGGGAAAAAAGTCCCAGATTTCCTATGACCACCCTTGTTCCCACAGAGAAAGTACACAGTGGATGTCTCTCTTTAGTCCTTGTTCTGCGAATCCCAATGTGTACTTTTAAGGCAATATGACATTGCACACCCATTACTCAGCACCCTTGGCACTTGACTTCATTGTCACCATCCACAGAGGAGGTCATTCAGTTTTCACTGAGGAGACCATTATCAGCCATTCTGGGAAACATTCTTGCTCTGCAGGACCCCTATCTTGGGTGATAAACTGGTTCCATATTAACAGAGACCTATGCGCAGTGGCAAGCAATGCACAGATTTTTAAACTAAATATAAAGACAATATTAAACTGGTTTTCATTTCTGTTAGCCCCAAACAAGAGTGGTTGGAGGTTTCAGCTACAGCAGAGATTTTTAGACAGAATGAAGAACTCTGGGCATTAAGGACGGCTGTAGAACATTCTTCTCTCTAATTGCCAGCTGTTAGACAATACTATATTTACTATGTAGTATTTATTTTATATTTACTATATAAGGGTAGTAATTCTCATTTATATTTCTCATAATCATCTCTTGAACGGTACACTGTTAATCCCCATTTTATGGGGGAAAAAGAAAACTCAGATTAAATGACTTGCTTAAAACCAGAGATGATCTAAATTTGGGCTTTCCCACTGCAAACTAATAACTTTTTTCTCCTATATCAGTGACTTTCCAAACATATTCTGCAGGTTCCCGGGGATCCCTAAGATCCTTTCAGGATGCCCAGGGGGTCAATACTGTTTTCAAAATATAGTCATGCATTGCTTAATGAAGGGGATATGTTCTGAAAAATGGATCATTAGGCAGTTTCATCCTTGTGTGAACCTCACAGAGTATACTCGCACAAACCAAGATGGTATAGCCTGCTCCCCCTGTAGGCTGTGTGGGACAGCCTAGTGCTCCTAGGCTACAAATCTGTACAGAGTATTACTGCACTGAACCCCACAGACAATTACAACACAATGGTAGTTGTGTATCTAAATGTATCAGAAAAGGTATAGTAAAAATACAGTGTTATAATCTTATTCTGATCTTATGGGACCACTGCTATGTGTGCAATCTGATGTTGATTGAAACATTTTTATGGATGCATGACTATGATATGATGTTATTTTCCTTTCTCCCAGTCACCCTTTTAAGAGGGTAGGAAGTTTTCCAGAGGATACATGCTATGTAACTTCACAACAGACTGAAGCAGAAGCAGATACATTTCCCTGTAAGATCCTAGTTTTCTGCTTATACCTCTGTATCCTCTGCCTCCCTAGCCTTTTTTTTTTTTTTTTTTTTTTGGAGTGATGAATTAATGAATGGTAGTGAAGGTATTAGATTGTAAAGTAACTGATTATAGACTCAACCACCTTCTCCCTCTCTAATTCCTCAAGTACCTAGCTCAGTGTAGGCTCAATTACTACTTGATTGATGGATGAAGGAACAAAACTGATCGCTATCACAGATAGAGGAGCTGCTCGATGCTTCTGGTAAGTGATAAGCAATGTGTGCACTTGCTCCTGAGTTCACAGTTGCATACCAGACAACAGACTGCCTCAGCCCCAGCAAGTCCAGGCACACCTTGGCCCAGGATGCAGAGATCACTCCTGTCTCCTTGCCTGATCCCTGTCCAGATTCTATTCATTCACAGGCCCGGCTCAGCTCCTGTGCCTTTCCCAGAGATGCCAACCCACAATGAGCCTCGCACTCCGACATAACATAGGAATTTATCGATGTCATCTATTTTGCCTCTTGATCTCATTCTGTCCTGCACTGCTGCCTTCCTAAATCAATTGTGTATATTTTGTTTTCCCTATGAGATCTTAGACATCATGATTGTATTGAACTTGGGTGATGTGTACATAGGGTTCACAGTACCGTTTTCTCTAGTTTCATGTGTTTAAAATTTTCCATAATCAAAAGCTTAAAAAAAAAATCTTAGACACCATGAAATATCTCAAAGGTCTTTTGCATTACCCAGAGTCTCACATAGTGCTAAGTACATTATAATCACTTTCATCTAAATAAATCTTAAAACTTTACAAAAGTGATTCAGACTCATTACCTCACTGCTTTTTCACCAAAGCCTTGCATGCAAATCAGAGAAGCCCTCTTTATATTATCTCCACCTTACAGATGGAAGCTTGAAAGTTAAGCAGCCTAAGGTCACCCAGCTAGTGATTAACAGAGTCTGGAGGCAAACCTGTGTCTTGTGATTCCAAATTCTGTGATTTTCCCACTATATTCATCCTCCAGTTTGCTGATACATACTTGTTTAATTTACCTGAAAGACACTTGGTGAAAAATAACGGGCCTAGATCCAGGATATGAGTCAGAACAGACAGGAATAAACCCAGGTCTCCTGATTCTCACTAGGCACCATATTCTACAGCGATCTTTTCCCTTGTGATTTTAGCTGTTAAGGTGGTCAGCTCATGTGCTGGTTATTCCTGTATGTGGCTCCCTCAAAAGAGTATACAAATTATGTATCATACAAATACCCATTTTCCGTTTTTCTACCCTATGTGGCTAATTGACAGCCTCATCACTGTGTTTTCCCAACAAAAATGAAGGGAAGCATTATGAAATTATTTAGTAATTTCAAGCTGTGTCTATAAAATGTATTATAATTCCCAACTCTCTCTTTTTTTCCTCTCTCTCATTTGTTTACCCTTCAATCCCACAAGCATTTACTAAGCTCCCAGTATAAGCAGAAGCACATTAGATTCTGGAATGTCTTACAATACAGAAAGGAAAAGATATCCCTGCTATTAATGAGATTGTCATCTCATGAATATAACGACATGTCTAGAGAAAAATTCTAAGATATTGAAAGTGTGAACTAGCACAGTATAATTTATTTATGGAGGTGTTGAAGGAATATGGAGTAAGAAAAATAGTTCTTATTGTAGAAAGAATTAATCTGGGGAAGCTTTCCTACAAGGGATGTGCCTTGAGATATGTTTTGAAAAAAATTGTAGGGTGTGGTTTGCAAACACGATCTCCATCTTCAGATTCCCAAAGCAGTCCCAAATAATTGCACAGTTAAAGTACAATAATGTGTTTTCTATGCAAATGTAGCCTCAGGACAGGTTGCCTCATTTGCCCACGCCCTCCAGCCTCCACTCCTAAGCCCCTGCTACGTAGAAATCCTGGAGCCCCTACTCACTGGTATAGCATTTCAGGGAAAGGAAAGGTATCAAAATTGGTCCAGGGCAAAAATGAAAAGTGAGTCTCTGTACCTCTCAGTAGCTGTTTACATTGCCCCTTCCCGATGGTGCTCTGGGCTCTTAGGAATAGCCCAGTATGGCGCAGCCACCATACCTCCCTCAGACCTGCATCCCTGAGCAATCTTGTATGTCTTCCCTCCTACGGCAACCTTCCTTTCCAAGGCCTATGCCCTCAGGAGTCTTCCCTGCTATGCGTCTCTGTGCTGCTGCACCATGAACTTAGGTTAATAGTGAACCCTCCAGGGAATTATAGGTACACAGAATGGGACCTCTCACTCTAAGAGAGACACTGCAGTACGATAGTTTCCCCTTATCCTTGGGGCTCACATTCCAAGACCCCTAGTGGATGCCAGACACTGTGGATTGTGCTGAACCCTATATATACTATGTTTTTTCTATGTGTACATACGTATGATAGAGTTTAAGTTATAGATTAGACACAGTAAGAGACTAACAATCATTAATAATAAAATAGAACAATTATAACAATACGCCAACCTCACTACTCTTGCACTTTGGGGCCATTCTTAGGTAAAATAAGGGTTTCTTGAACACAAGCATTGCGATCCCAGAATAGTTGATATGCTGAGATGGCTACTAAGTGACTCATGGGCACAGAGCATCTGCAGCATGGATCCACTGGACCACGGGATGGCTTACGTCCCAGGTGGGGTGGAGTAGGACAACACAAGATTTCATCACGCTACTAGAACAGTTCACAATGTAAAACTTATGAATTGTTTATTTCTTGCATTTTCCATTTAATATTTTCAGACTGTGGTTGACTGGGAAACTGAAGCCATGGAAAGGGAAAGCAAGGATAAGGGGGGGACTACTGTATACCAAGCAAGCTACTGAGACACATGTGAGGGGAGGCAGGACTTGGGGCTCCTCAAATCACACTCTGTGACTGGTTGAAAAATCTTGCTATGGGTAATATCCTCCCGAATAGTTGAAGACATAACATAAAGAAGAGAGCGACAGAGAGAGAACACCATATGACTATTGAGAAAGTCGAATAAGTATGTTAAAATCAGATTACAAAGACCCTGTAGCATGGGCTGCGTAGCTGGTAATTGCTCGAGCATTAGGGACGCTGTAGGCTCTTGTGTAATATGATGGACAAGGTGCTTCAGGATGCTGCATACAAGCGAAGCTGGAGGAAAGAGAACTGACTGCTGTGGGTCTGGACTGTGTGTGCACCTGCTGCAACCTAACTTTCCAGACACCATGACTGTTTTTCCCCACACCTTCTAGACCAGAGTCTCTGAAATGAGACATGTCACATGTAAGACTCATTCTCCAAGCTTTCAGAGAGAATCACTCCAAAATCTGCCCCCTTGATACAAATGGGAGAAAGGATACAATACTTTTAAGATGGGGCCTAATAATGTAGGACAGAGATGAGGTTTTTTTTTTTTTAATTTATTTATTATTATTATACTTTAAGTTGTAGGGTACATGTNGGTTACTGTAGCCTTGTAGTATAGTTTGAAGTCAGGTAGCGTGATGCCTCCAGCTTTAATTAATATTAGAAAATTGTATTTCTCAAAAATATTTTATGTGCAATTATCATGATTTATAATGTTAAATGGAATAGGAAGATCTAAAACATATAAGATACAAAGTACTGCATATAAAGTACTGCATATACACGTTTGTAGGTACATGTAAGTGGAAGAAGAAATGATACAAATGTAAATTATGTTTGCCCCTGGCTGGTGAGAATACATATTATTTTTCTTTATTCATTGTTACATTTTTGTACTTCCCAAACTGTCTAGAGAGAAAAGATACTATATTTATAATTTTATAGTTATTTTTATATATAAGCCATGCTTGTGACATATTATTAGATTTTTTAAAAAGATACAGAACTGTTTGTGAAAAAGAACCTCAATTCTGTTCTAAAATGTGTGCACATGGTAAGAGTGTGTGTGTGTGTGTATCTAAAACGAACAGCATCAAAAAAAGAAACAAATCTATATTCTAGATTTTCATAGACAAAAATAAATAAATATATAAATAAAATGAACAGCATCAGTTGTTAATTGTGGCTATCTCTAGATGGTGATGTTATTGGACATTTTTTAGTTATTTACCTCTCTGTGTGTTTCTTCAATTAATAAGTATAATAGTATAATCAGAAAAATATGGCATAAAAAATTAAAGCTAGATTATAGTTCTTTGTAAGTAAAGGATTAGCTATATGGGGCAATAAAACATACAAGGAACTACATAATATATACTTACAAAACACATAAGTAAGTCCAAAGGAATTTTAAATTCTCAAAGTATGTTAAGCTTTTAAACAATGTTGGTATAAAATCTTTTCAATAGCCAACATTAAGTGGTGATGCTCTTGCCTTCATATACTCAACTCCTTAATAATCATGTTTCATTTTCTGTCCAACTCCAGGTATATCGATGCCAATACCAGTCTTTGGGCTACAGGATGATTCGAAGGTCTTTAAGGAGGGGAGTTGCTTACTCGCCGATGATAACTTTGTCTTGATCGGCTCTTTTGTGTCATTTTTCATTCCCTTGACCATCATGGTGATCACCTACTTTCTAACTATCAAGTCACTCCAGAAAGAAGCTACTTTGTGTGTAAGTGATCTCGGCACACGGGCCAAATTAGCTTCTTTCAGCTTCCTCCCTCAGAGTTCTTTGTCTTCAGAAAAGCTGTTCCAGCGGTCGATCCACAGGGACCCAGGGTCCTACACAGGCAGAAGGACTATGCAGTCCATCAGCAATGAGCAAAAGGCATGCAAGGTGCTGGGTATCGTCTTCTTCCTGTTTGTGGTGATGTGGTGCCCTTTCTTCATCACGAACATCATGGCTGTCATCTGCAAAGAGTCTTGCAATGAGGATGTCATTGGGGCCCTGCTCAATGTGTTTGTTTGGATCGGTTATCTCTCTTCAGCAGTCAACCCACTAGTCTACACACTGTTCAACAAGACTTATAGGTCAGCCTTTTCACGGTATATTCAGTGTCAGTACAAGGAAAACAAAAAACCATTGCAGTTAATTTTAGTGAACACTATACCGGCTTTGGCCTACAAGTCTAGCCAACTTCAAATGGGACAAAAAAAGAATTCAAAGCAAGATGCCAAGACAACAGATAATGACTGCTCAATGGTTGCCCTAGGAAAGCAGCATTCTGAAGATGCTTCTAAAGACAGTAGCGACGGAGTGAATGAAAAGGTGAGCTGTGTGTGACAGGCCAGTTGCCATGGTAACTGTGGAGGGCACACTGAGCAAGTTTTCACCTATCTGGAAAAAAAAAATGAGAGACTGGAAAAAATTAGACCAGTCTAGTGGAACCAACGATCATATCTGTATGCCTCATTTTATTCTGTCAATGAAAAGTGGGGTTCAATGCTACAAAATGTGTGCTTGGAAAATGTTCTGACAGCATTTCAGCTGTGAGCTTTCTGATACTTATTTATAACATTGTAAATGATGTCTTTAAAATGATTCACTTTTATTGTATAATTATGAAGCCCTAAGTAAATCTAAATTAACTTCTATTTTCAAGTGGAAACCTTGCTGCTATGCTGTTCCTTAATGGCATGGGATAGAGTTGGTTACCTATATGCTGTAAATAAAAATAGCTATAAATAGTGAAAATTTTATTGAACATAATGGCCTCTTTAAAAAATCTCTTTAAAACTTACTATCGTATATATTTTGAAAGGAGAAAAAAGAGACACTAAGGTCAGTGTTACAAAATCTGTATTGCTAAGATAATTAAATGAAATACTTGACAACATTTTTCATTCCTGCTTTTTCATAGATACCATTTTGAAATATTCATGAGGTTGCTGCATTTGCTGCATTTCAAGTTAATTCTCAGAAGTGAAAAATATTTCAAATGTTATTCAATAACTATTGCTGCTTTCTCTTCTACTTCTTCTGCTTTACTCTGAATTTCCAATGTGGTCTTGTTTGATATTTGTTCTTCTAGGTAAACTAGCAAAAGGATGATTTAACATTACCAAATGCGTTTCTAGCAATTGCTTCTCTAAAACAGCACCATAGAGGTATTTGGTAACTTGCTGTGAAATGACTGCATCATGCATGCACTCTTTTGAGCAGTAAACAGTATATTGATGTAACTGTGTCAGGATTGAGGATGAACTCAGGTTTCTGGCTACTGACAGTGGTAGAGTCCCAGGACATCTCCGTAAAAAGCAGGTGACTGTCCTATGACACTCATCAGGTAAATTGATGCTTTCAGATCCATTGGTTTATACTATTTATTAAAACCATTCCGCTTGGTTCCACAATCATCTATTGAGTGTACATTTATGTGTGAAGCAAATTTCTAGATATGAGAAATATAAAAATAATTAAAATAAAAATCCTTGCCTTTAAACAAAATGGTTCAGCCAGGCACGGTGGCTCATGCGTGTAATCCTAGCACTTCAGGAGGCTGAGATGGGAGGATCACTTGAGGCCAAGAGTTCAAGACCAACCTGGGTAAAAAAGTGAGACCTCCCTGTCTTTACAAAAAAAAATTAGCTGATCCTGGTGTGGCACACAACTGTGGTCCCAGCTACACGGGAGGCTGAGACACAAGGATCACTTGAGGCCAGGCGCTCAAGGCTGCAGTGAGCCAAGTTCACATCACTGCCATTTCCTCCTGGGCAACAGAGCGAGACAACTACCACAAAAAAAAAAAAAAAAAAAAAAGACTAAACTGAAATGGTCTTAGTCAAAAAATATAAACAGACTTATTTTTAGAATCCTTTCAACTTATTTCCTTCTTACCTGGTTCAGAAACAAGTTTGTTTCAACTGTGAGAGTAGTTTTCAAAATAAGTTTTCTTGATTGGTTACCAACAAACAACAAACAAACAAAGGAGGGGGAAAATATCACTTGAGGCTTAACATTGCAATTAATTTAGAAATATACACCTCAATCTCAAACCAATTTATAACTACCATAGTTTTGAGCAAAATTTTTCTTTTATTTCTCCAAAAACTCACTCATTTCAGTATTACTCATTGGCACTGGGCTCCCTAATTGAAAAGCAGATATTATAATATTTCGTTGAAGTTGTTACTGAAGAGAAAAAGAGATTAACAACAGTTAATCCACTTTGATATTGTAACACTCAAGGTTAAATTACATGTTGTTATTGGAATCAGTGTTAGATATGTGATTACAATGCTGAAGCATTTCTATTGAATGAGAAATAGTTTTTGCCGTAAACCTTTGGAAAAAGCTACAGATCTGAAAACTAAAGAATGTGGGAAGTGTCACTGTGTGATTTGGAAATGCATAAATTCTAATTATGTCCTCATAGATATGTTGAAAGATAGTTCACTATTTCGAAGATAGAATGTGTAAGATGCTGCTAGTACCAAGGCTGCATTTGAACTGAACTACTCCATGATTATACCATACTAACTGATAAAAATATAAATGTTAAAATGTCTGTGCTCTAATGTATTTTTGCCTTCACTTATAACACTGCACATTTCATTTTATATTAGGGAAAATATTACAGATTCTACCCCCATATACTCAATCTTGATCAGAATGAACATTAATGTTGCCTGATTGATAGATGTCTTTTGACTACCTATATATTACAAATGTATATGTGTTTTTTATTCCATAAGTATCTATTCAAGTGTATACTGTATAGGCAAATGTGTAGCTGTATATATGTACAGACATGTTCTCATGCACTTTATTCAATATTTATATATTTATATGGAGGAAAAGCAAGTCAATGAAAACACTCAGTATATACACACGTGTGCATGTTTGTATCATGTTTATTTAAATGTGAATTCATGTTCTAATATTTCTATGACCTTCCATTGCTGCAAAGCAGATTAAAGTGTAACAAAAATATCAGCTCTTTAAATAAACTGGAAGTTAATCTAATTTTGTGGAAGAACTTTAAGACAAGTCTATGAGGATGGTGAACACAATGGTCCACATATATATTTTCTTGATCCTAAATAAAATGGCACCTTTGGGCCCTTTGTTTAGTTTGGCGATTTTCTGACTACTATGGCTTTTTAAACAGACTCACACCTAAGTGAAACACAGTTGTCAAATGATTTATGGATCTGTGATTAAAGGACTCACTTTTAATCAATACTATCAAAACGGGGTAACAAACCTTGCTCCACTTTAAGTTGAATGATAGATTCCTCTATATTCAAAAAAAAAGCAATTAACTGCCATAATTAGGGAAAACTCAGTGTAAAGCATACTTCATCTACTTGGCTACAGCGCCATCTCATGGTAATTTTTTAAAGTGCTCCCATAGCCAAATTGAACTAAGTCACTGTACTGCTTTTAGAAAAGGGTGCTTCTCCCATTTGTGCATCAATGAGACACGTCAATGAGACATATTTACAAAGTGCTAAATTATTCTGTGCCATATGTAACAAATACAGTGAAGATTATTTTATGAACTTATTTTAATCAAGGTGATGCTAAAAGTTTTTCAAGAAAGGATAACTGTAAATAAAGTATACTCAAAAATGAATGCAATTTGGTGTGAGTCCATAGCTGTGTCTTCTAAAGGGAATTACCCCAAATCTTCCAGGTCATCAGACTCAGAACTCCAGGTATCATCCTGATATTTGAGAACAAAAAAGCCTGTGCTTCTGGAAGTCAGCCATGTCACAGAGCTAGGACCCATCCAGTTGGATTAGCTTTATCGCCATTATCCAGTTTCTAGTTATCTGCAGTAGAAATATGCTCCATGTTTGATCACTATGTCTGGTTCCACAAAGCCTAGGAACATAGAGAACAACTTCAGTGCCCTAAGAGATGTGCACAGGTGCTCGTGGTGTACACCAAGACATGCACACAGGTGTGCATATGCACAGATGCATTGACATACACACACACTCTCTCTCTTTCACAGATCATTTTGGGAATTAAAGTAAACCAAGGAGGCATGGTGTCGTTTAACAGTTACCCTCATTCATCATTTCATCTTTAACTGCAGGGAAAGTATATTGAGTGCCTATTGTGTGCCAGGCGTTAAGCTGGTTGCTTTGCTTCGTTACCAAATGGAATTTTCACAACAGTCTCACAAGGTAGAATTATTTTTCTTTTTTTACAAATGAAGGAAACTGAGATTCAGAGCAGTTAGTAACATATTCAAAGTCACACTGCTGGCAAGAAAATTGGCAAGTTTAAGCCTGGGTCATCTGACTCCAAAGCATAAAATATTTTCCCAACCTCACACAGTGCAGGGGAAACATCACCTGTCAAAACCACAATAGGAGAGTTCCCATGTTGGCTTCTCCATTCGCTGCGTAAGTGAGTTGGAACCAGTCTCTTAACAACTCTGGGCCTTCACTTCACTGTCTGTGAAATGGAGCTGCTGGTACTCATCCTGGCTAACTGACAGAGTCGCTTAGACAAGATCATGCCTATGGCTGTGCTCAGTAACTTGTAAAACACCATGTAAATGTAATCAGGGTGTTATTAGAAAGGAAAAACTCCAAAGCCTCTGTAAATCATTAGCCATCAGAGCAAATTCTAGCCAAAACTGTGGGATAGGCAATATTATAATTCAGCAGCTTCTGCTACTCTCTTGGTGTTTCTCTTTTTCAAAAAGTTTACTGCTGCTTTGTCCTCACCTTAATGCAGCTCTCCCTTCTTTGGTGCTCTTTCTTATGACTGACATAAAAACTTTTCCATCCCATGTGCCATTCCCTTGAGTGTCAACTCTCTGGAAGACTACTACTAAGTAACTGAAGTTGATATGCTACTGTGTGTCACTGACATCTCTTCAGCAGCCCACCATGATGAAAACCCAAAAGGCAGAAATCAAAGGAAAAATGTTAAGCATGAAGGAGACAAGTGAGAAGAAAATTTGGGGATGAGAAATATTTTCTTGGTATCCCTCAAATGACCAACAACAACAACAACAACAAAGTACCTTCAAACACTTCATAACTTATATGAAGTGTTATAACTTAATATTGAATTTAATCCACAATAGTAATGATGATTTTGAAAGAAACATTCAAGACTTTGAAGATTTCATTCTAAACTGAGAACATTAATGATGTATTTGTTCCAGCAAATATGCAATGAGACAAGACTTCTTTGTGAATTTCTGATTATTTTGGCATGTGGCTTGCTAAAACAAATGTTTTACTTTTTAAAAAAATTTTTCCTTAATAGTTTACACACCAATCTTAACTCTGACCTTATTTTTATTTATTTTTTTATTTTTATTTTTATTTTTTTGAGGTGGAGTCTCACTCTGTCATCCAGGCTAGATGCAATGGCGTGATCTCACCTCACTGTAACCTCCGCCTCCTGGGTTCAAGCAATTCTCCTGCCTCAGCCTCGTTAGTAGCTGGGATTACAGGCACGCACAACCATGCCCGGCTAATTTTTATATTTTTAGTAGACATGGGGTTTCACTGTGTTGGTCAGGCTGGCCTTGAACTCCTGACCTCGTGATCTACTCACCTCAGCTTCCCAAAGTGCTGGGATTACAGGCATGAGCCACCACGCCCGGCCCAACTCTGACCTTCTTTTTTGATATTAACACCAGTATGTCCATCTCAGCCAATGTTTTATGGGAAGTCTTCATACCCAATTGGAACCTTTTTTCACGTGGCCCAATCACAGCAGAAGACAGACAGAAAACCGAGTTCCAGCCTGCTGCTGTTGTCTGACCTTGGACAAATCTGAGCTTTTCCTCCTTGAAGCATATAATACAGGACTTAGGGTCAATGATCTCAGCGAGGAGTCTCTTCTATGTCTATGTTTATCTGAACACTAGAGAGTCCAGGCAAGGCCTTGTTGAACCAAGGCACAGCTTCAGGTGCGAAGGATAATCTGGAATGCACAATCCTCACATTTTCTTAAATTCTCTAGATGAATTTCAAATAAATGACAACTTTATCTTTTATATGGGAATCTTATGAGATAAATTTCGAAATGTCTAAGAAGTTTCTAAGATAAGAGACCAGGAGGCAAGTACCAACATAAATGTTTGTACATTGGCATTTTCCTCACTCTTCCACACAGTTTCCTAACGACTACAATATTTTGGATTGGCCTGTTTAATAACCCTCAGGCTTCCTGAAGAACAAGTGTTTCTACTATTTGAGTTCAATTTCCCTGAAGGGTTAAAATTTAAAAGCCCAAATAGATTTAGAAGTCATGGTGCAGAGAAGATCTCCTTTTTAAAAGCTAGATTTATGTTGACAGTATGCCAAGGTCACTTAAGTTTTCATTTATAATTGAGATTATGAGATCTTAAAAAAAAGTACTTATTCTGTCTTCTAGAAAACGGCACACAATTTGTACTTCCTGTCTTACACTTATTTCAGATATTGAAAAGTAATATGCCATTATTCAGATAATCTTGTCTTAGTCGGGGTGACCCTAAGAGCAGAGTTGAGACTCAGGTGCAGGTTATTTATGCAGGAGATGACCTGAAGGAGCCAACAGCATTAGAGAGGGAAGAAGTAAAAGTTCATTTAACTGTGTGTTCAGTGTGTCACATAAGCAAACACTATACTCAAATTGGGTTGAGCAAGTAGTGCTGCAAACTTATTTATTCTCTTAACAGGTTTGCTATGAGAGTCTGCTATGTGTATGTTGTATGGAAGACCACTAAGTGTGGGAAGTCTGGGGATGGAATTACTCTTTTAAAAAACTTGAATAAGATACTGGGTGGGGAGATCTTTCTACCTCTTTGCAAAATGTTTGTTAATTTCATTGAGTCTACCAACTTTGTCACAAATTAGCCTAAGTAATGTAGGATAACTTAACACGCCTACGTAGAGATGCCACGCTGCATATGATAAGATGTCCCTTAAAGCATTGCCACCACCTGATGCTGATGTTTCAGCCACTTTGGATGCTGGTGAAAGCAAAATTGTGTGAGTCAACGGCAAAAGTGTTAAGAATATAGAATTTTAAAATTAGTTTTATGAGGAAAAAATGAAAATTAGATAGAATGTTCAATATCACTATCTCCAGGCTCCATTGTTAAAGTTCTGCATTCTAAGACCTAGGATCACAATGGGGCATATAAAGAAGAATATCTAAAAGATGGGAATTAGTCAACATACACAAGCAATCCAAGAAGAATTTTTAAAAAGAAGAAAAAAGGAAATGAAAAAATAAACGATGGTAAATATCAAAACAAATGTGTTCAGCATGTATACATGTAATGATGTGTCTCTCTGATACTCTAAAAAGGGGATATATTTATTAGCCTTTAATTTCTAGAGACAAGATGGTAGGGTTCTTTTTCCAAATTAGCAGAAAAATAGGAAATGTTAGTTATTCACAAGTGATTACAATTATGACAAAATTGAGGCAACTAGACATTTCCAAGACTGAAGAACAAGAAGAGTGATTTGCATGGAAATGTAACACTACATTTATTCTTCTAATATAATCACCAGAGGACTTGACTATGATTAATTATTCCTACACTTCTCTAAAATAGAATGTGGAAGCTATGACTCATTTTTGGTCCGGCTCCTCTCCACCAGATAGACCTGACTAAGTCTGAAAACATATTGGAACCACTCAAAAAGAAAAAACTCTTGTCAAACTTAGAATTATTATCACTCTCATGATGTTCAAATTACTTCAATTTATATGAAGTATCAAGTTACTTCAATTTATATGAAGCATAATAAATACAATATTGAAACTACTAGTGCATTTATATAACATTCAGGTTTGAGAAATTTGCTTTAATAACTTTGAAAGACAAAATAACTATTTCTGACTTAGATGAGAATTTTTTTTATTTGACTTAAATACCAGCTTCTTTTGCTAATAGCTTTAAGTGGTCCTACTTGGTTCTAAGAATTTGAGCAAAGTACAGCTAGCCACTTGTAGTAGGCAATTATGTATACATAAAGCATAAACCAGCAATGTTTTCACATTTTTTGAAACAGCGAGATTAAATAAAGAAATATCCAACTTATTTATTTTACTACAACAAGGAAACCAGAAGGAATGTCAAAGGAAGATACTGAAGTTGATACTTATTGAGCAACAATTTTGTGCTAATTTCACACATTTAATCACTAAAACATGTCTATTTATGTATCATTGTAACCACAGAGGAAACTGAGTCTCAAAGGTAAATTTGACCAATTCCACCAAGCTAAGGAGAAGAGTCAGAATTCAAGCATGACTATGTGAATGATAAACTTTTACTGTTTCTTATTTCCACTGTGCTAAAGATCAGAAAATATTTTCTATAAGGAGTCAAATAGTACATGTTTTAGGTTCTGGTGTAGTATGAAAACAGCCATAGACAATAAGCAAATGAGTGAATGTAACTATGTTCCAATAAAACTTTATTTACAAAAACAGACTCTCGGTCAGATTTGAGCCTGGACTATATAGTTAGCTAATCTCTGGACACTACCATCCAACAACCGCAACAATAATTACCAAACTACAACAACCACAACAACATATACTACTACACTGCTACTACCATCACATCTATTTATTTGAGCCCTTAGTAAATGTCAAGTATTATGTTAGATATTTTAGTATATCCTTACAATGCCAACACTACACAGTGGATATTATCATCACCTCCATTTTCTACATAAGGAAACTAGAGATTAACCTACCCAAGCTCACACATAGTAAGTAATAGAGCTGGGTTCTGAATCAACATCTGTATTCTCAGCCAGTTGCTCTATTTCCTCCCTACCCTAAAAGAATGAAAGCACATCTCTATCGTGGCTGCATTATGCCTGTGACTGCCTGGCCTTAGACTAAAGAGTGAAGCTTAGCAGAGCTTTAACTTTGGGAAGGATATAGTTCCTTCTAAAGCCTCCAACTTACAAAATGCAGGGTAAATTAGACTTTGCTGAATAAACATAATTTCAACCCATAAGTATAAGTGTTGAGAAGTGGTGATCAGCAACATGGTTAATTCTCTAAAGGAAATTCTTGATTTGGTAAGATAGAATCATAATATATTGATTGCTGTCTTTTCTCTTAGCTCACCTTGCACAGAGAATGCATCTAATATTAACTTCCTCCTAAATGAAAGGAAGAATGTATAAACTCTATGTCCTTTATATTTGTAGAAGAATGCTCAAAAATAAATTTCTTACATGCCCTTTCTACTTCCTATGCTAATCAATAAAATAATAAATTTTGACTGGAAAAAAATACTATTTAAAATAAATGTTATAGATATTAATACAAATCAGGCAGATTGAAAAATCTCCAAGTTCCTTGGGAGAACATGGATCTTATTGTCAGAACACACATGGAAATGACAAAATAGGAATCATTGTTTTGAATCAATGTCAAATAGGCCTCACAGAAGCTCAGAGACACATAACCCAGTACAGACTAAATCAAAGGCTACCAGAGGGATGCAGGCACAAGTTCCTCCATTTTCATCAAAGGCTTCAATCATCCACAGGACTCAGCTACTCTCTCTCAACCTGTTTCACTCGGTCTCTTTCACTTATGTTGCGGGAAGTCAGGGACCCCAAATGGAGGGACCGGCTGAAGCTGTGGCAGAAGAACATAAATTGTGAAGATTTCATGGATATTTATTAGTTCCCCAAATTAATACTTTTATAATTTCTTACGTCTGTCTTTACTGTAATCTCTGAACATAAATTGTGAAGATTCCATGGACACTTATCACTTCCCCAGTCAATACTCTTGTGATTTCCTATGCCTGTCTTTAATCTCTTAATCCTGTCATCTTCTTCGTAAGCTGAGGAGGATGTATGTCGCCTCAGGACTCTGTGATGATTGCGTTAACTGCACAAATTGTTTGTAGAGCATGTGTGTTTGAACAATATGAAATTTGGGCACCTTGAAAAAAGAACAGGATAACAGCAATCTTCAGAGAACAAGGGAGATAAGACTTGGAGCCTGACTGCTCTGGTGAGCCAGGCAGAACACAGCCATATTTCTCTTCTTTCAAAAGCAAATAGGAGAAATATCGCTGAATTCTTTTTCTCAGCAAGGAACATCCCTGAGAAAGAGAATGCGCCCTGAGGGTAGGTCTATAAGCGGACCCCTTGGAGGCGTCCATTTTCTATGGTCGAAGCCAAAGGGATGAAATAAGCCCCGGCCTCCTGTAGCGCTCCCAGGCTTATTAGGACGAGAAAATTCCCGCCTAATAAATTTTGGTCAGACAGGTTGTCTGCTCTCAAACCCTGTCTCCTGATAAGATGTTATCAGTGAAAATGAGTGCCCGAAACTTCATTAGCAATTTTAATTCCACCCCATCCTGTGGTCCTGTGATCTCGCCCTGCCTCCACTTGCTTTGTAATATTTTATTACCTTGTGAAGTATGTGATCTCTGTGACCCACACCATATTCGTGCACTCCCTCCCCTTTTGAAAATTGCTAATAAAAACTTGCTGGTTTTATGGCTTGGGGCGCATCACAGAAACTGCCGACATGTGATGTCTCCCCCGGACACCCAGCTTTAAAATTTCTCTCTCTTATATTCTTTCCCTTTATTTCTCAAGCCAGCCGAGACGCCTAGGAAACAGAAAAGAACCCACGATAAACATTGGGGGTGGGGTTCCCCCCGATACACTCATCTTGCCTCTGCCAGCTGGTTTCCATTTGGTTTCTTCTTACATATAGCCTGTGCTCACTTACGGTCCACCATGACCTCTCTACCTCATGGACTTTCATCTTCTACAGCTGCCACTAATTACATGAACTTCTCTATACTGACTTATGTAGATTTCTAAGAGAGAGCTGTTTAGGTCAGTCCGTGTTCTCCCTACATGGGCAGAGACTTTGTTCCAAGCTCCCCTTATAGTCTACTGACCAGATATGGCCAGTTGCCTTTCCCAATCCAATCAGCTGTGGTGGGCTATGCAGAATATTCCCCTAGCTGAATCTCTTGACAGAAGAAGAGTTTTCACACAGAGGGCTAGGTTATATCCATCACTGGGTCTGAATGCTAATCAATACTTCATCTGAAAAGAGAGAAAATCTATTGACTTACTCTTCTGGCAAGGGTAGCCACCTCTTTCAACTAGCACTCCCTTTACCTACTTTACATTTTTTCCTTCTAATATAGTTATTTCCAATGTCCTATCCACAGGTTGACACTTTAAAGAATATAACCAAGAAGTGAGTCAGCCAATTTTCTTTTATGGGGTTATCTGCAAAATAGTTGTTGCAAAACACACCCACACACAGACACACACACAGACACACACACACACACAGACACACACACACACACACACACACACACACACAAGCTTGAATCTGAAACCCTGGGAAAACAATGGGAGGTGAACCAATCTCAATGATGCTTTTTCAGGGCTTGCCCTGGGAATTGTGATTTGATGACCTCAACAAGCAATCACAGTACACCATGATCAAAACAGCCGTTATAATGTAATGAAAATTGAACACTCTAGAAAAATCTGCCAAGCCCCAGTGGAGGAGAAAATCATTTAGTAGCTGAAACATTTATGTCATTGGGGCAACAGACTCCTACAACCCTTGGATCCACCAATGTTATAATTCATAACCATGAGAACAAAAACATAGGATGACCCCTGTATCTGCCGCCCCCTGGAGGGCCAGATTATGCCTGAGAAGACCATGGATTTAATTCCCTACAAACCAAAACTCTAAGAATAAATTAGGGAATTGGACGTTAATAAAAATAAAGGAATAAAATATTTTCCCTTGTAGTACAATGATAATTAGTTATTTCATATCCTTTAGGTTCAAAACAATAAGAAAAAATTATGCAATAGAGCTTGGTACTTTACTTTTAGAGAATATTACAAAGACGAAGTTCACAGAAAGGATATTACATGAGGTTGTATTTGCAATCTAATTCTAAAAGATTTAGAAGGATATTTGAAAGAGCACAGCCTTAGGAGTTACATAGACATTTCTTCAAATTCTCTATTTAATTTACTGGCTATGTAAGAAAATTACTTAAACTCTATGAGGTACATCTGCTAAATGGGGTAATAATGTCTTGTGGAGTTGCAAAAATTAGAGGTAGTTTATGAAGAGTTTCTCGAACAGTCTGACCTATAATAGAACTTAATATGTAATGGTTATTAACATGACTAGCTAGAGGAAAAAGAAGTAACTGCCTCTCAGTGGGGCCTTCCTGACTATAACCAACAGAAAGGAGGGCCAAAATGAGGACAAAGAGACCTCTAGAGCTAACACGCCTGAAGCAAAACTACAATGTGAGGTCTGGCAAGGTTCTCAAATGAATCTATCCCCATCTTGTTTCTCCCTTGGTGTTCTTATAATAAGGTGGGTTATCAAAGGAAAACACAATCAACAAAGACAAATGTTGTATGATCTCACTTATATGCAGATCTCACTACTGCTTAGAGAGTAGATCTTAAGTGTTCTCACCATCCCCCCCACACACATACACAGTAATTATGTGTGGTGACTGGCGTGTTAACTAATTTGATTGTGGTGATCATTACACAATACATATGTAGAGCAAATCATCTCATCATTCATCTTGAATACATACAATTTTTATTTGTCAATTATATCTCAATAAAACTAGGAAAAAATAGGAAATGTACTTTATAATTTTTCTAGAAGATTCACAATATATTTTAAGACAAAACTTCTGGGAATTCCTGCAATAAAGAAGCAAGTTTAACTTAAAAAAAAAACAATCACTGTTTTGGGCCCTTTTGCAAGTATGGGTGTAAAGTGGGAGGTGTCTCCTTTCCCTGCCTGCACCTGTTTCTAGAGGTCTACGGGCTCCTTCCCGCAAGGGGCCAGGTAAACAGGTCTTTCAGTCTTGCTGGGGTTGTGGCATATCAAAAGGATATGGAGACTAATGCTTTAACTGAAGTTGGGGGTGATAGCCTGACCCCAAGGTTATCCTGAGACTAGGAAAAGTACAAGCTAAGAACTTTGACAAATGAGAAAGCACTGCACTCACCCCCATCTGGGACCCTGAAGGTTTGTAAGGCCTCTACCAGGCTGTCAGTGAACGGCAGAGGACAGAAAATCAGATCCCCTGGCAAAAGAGCTCCAGGCCTGAGCCTGACACACAGACAGTGAGCCTCCCAGCCTCCCACTACATGAGTACCTCAAGGCTTCTGGACTACAACCTTCAGATTTTTGTAAAGTAACGGTGTGAGGCCCCTGGCAACAGTGACCACAACGGGACCTTCCATTGACCTTTGGAGACAAAGAGGAAGTCAGGCTCAAACTTATTTCATTTGGAAAAACAAATTTTCAGGGTCATTATTTAGAGTAGTAATAAAAAGGAAGAATGAAGAAGTTACATTTCCTTTTCAAATCTGTCCTTTGATGATATAATAGATTATCAGTCCTGTCTGCTTGAGCAGAAGGAGGCTGCATTCCATCCCAGTTAAGCCATCCCTGAGCAGAATAATCCCCTTCTAAGTGGAAAGTTTTATACACTGGCTGACACTGTCTGGGCATCAGCTATCAAGCAATCTCAGCCTTCCAGAACAGAGCTATATAGAGAAATGAGTGAAAAGAGCTTCTGAGTAGCCAAAGTAGTTTTCATCAAGACCCACAGACTCAAGTCTGTCCTTAATACCTCCATAGGCTCTGCTCCAAGGCTCGAGGGCATTAATAGAAGCAGAGCCTATGGGTATAATAAGCAACCGTATGTTGCCTGCAACTTACAAACTTGAAGTTCCATGTGCCCTGGAGTTGTTGTGAGAATAGGGTGATGAAGTGCTACTAATTACTGTTGTATTGTTTGTCATTGCAAAATAAATTAGAAAATAAGATTGGAAAATGGAGATGAAACAGGAAGTAAAGAACAGCTGAGGTAAGTGACCACCATGGTCAAGGTGTAGGCAGTAAAACTACAAAGTAGGGTGGGGAAGTGGAAGAAAAGCATCTTAGGCCTAACAGTTTCATTTTTGGCAACAAATCTCACATTCTTCAAAGGTCCCCAAAGCTAAATTCTCAATCTTCAGAATCCCTGGAGAACTGGTTTAAAATGCAGATTTCAGAGCCCCCTTCCCAGAGATTCTATTTGGATTCTATCTAGAATTGGCTCCAGGAATCTGAAGTTTTTTTGTTTTTTTTTTTTTTAAGACCTTAGTGTTTCTGCAACAGTTAGTCCTTGGACCACTTTTCGAGAAGCATGGACCTAAAGGTAGAATTGCACCCCAGTTATTCATTCCTTCAACTAATGTTAATTTAAAATACACCCAGGTACTGAGCAGGATGCTGAGAATTACAGAGATAGCAATGGCAAAGGCATGGTCCCTGCCTTCAGGAAGCCCACAGCCTTCTTGGAAATACAAACAGGTAAATAAAATCTGCAAAAGTACAAATCTGCAGAAGTGTGATCAATGCTATACTACATGGGCATAAATTTATATATGTGTGTGTGTATATATATGTGTGTACATATATACACATGCATATATGTGTGTGTATATACACATATACATAAATGTGTGTGTGTATATACACATATACATAAATGTGTGTGTGTGTGTATATATATATGTATATATATAAAAAACACATAGGTAACCCAAAAAAAGAACAAAAGAGAATGATGAATTCTACTTCAACAGGTCCGAGAATCTTTTGTAGGTGAAGAGGTCTTGGAGTTGTATCAGGAACAACAAATACAAATTCATTTAGCTGACATGAGGGAAAAAGCATTAAGTAACAGGTAAGTCCAGAGGCTGAAAAAGTGAAGATGTTCAGTGAATCTAAAGTCTTACATTGAGAGTGAAGGAGAGAGAGAAGGGAACAGCAGAAGATAAGGTAGAACTGTACAGGTAGGGGCTAGATCAAAGACAATTCTAAATTGCAAACTTTCATGTTAGGAATCTCTCCTGTGGTCAATATAAGCCATTAAACAAAATAGTAAAAAAAACAAAAACAAAAACATGTAATCAGATTTGTACCTTTGATAACTAGGACCATGGAAAGTATACTGTAAAGGTAAAGGAATTGATGGTGAAGGTATCAACAGTTGCAAATGTACAGGCCAGGGCCTTTTCTAAAGCAATGGGAGCAGGAGTAGAGAATACAACAATGTTGAAATTGTTTGGTAATAAAAAGGATGAATTGGAGAGGGGAGAACTTGTTGTGTGATGCCCTCTAAAAACTATTATACAACAGGCACACAATCTTTTAACCTCAATTCCAAAAATCCTTTATCCTCAACTCCAAAGCCAAAAAGTTCTGAAAACTAAAAAATATTGACTAACTGATTTGGTAGCAAAACCTGATCTGACCTAAAGTAATTTTGACAAAACCTGCCCTGAGCTGATAGGAAAATATGCATAATTTTAATTATCCCACTTGATGTAATTATTTATGTTTCCATTCAGAAATACGAAACTATATGATTCCTGGGAGACGTTCAAGATCCTGCTGGAGATCTTATGAGGAAAGCATGGTTTGGGGTTCAGAATACCTTCCCACAATCAGAACAATCTGAATTCACAAACATATATAGCCCCAAGAGTCTTGGATAGGGGATTGTGGATCTATGAAAAATAAAGTGAAGACACTGACTTTCACTACCCAAGAATGAGAAAGAATAAAGGAGCCACAAGATTAAAGAACATTCAATGGGAGTTTAGACTACACAGTAGGAATGTGTCCATTCAAATTATTATTTTTTAAAAAAACAGTACTCAAATGGGTACTTTACACCGATCTAGAAAATCCACTTGTCCAGAACCTCTCAAAACTCTTCAAAACTAGATGAGCAAGAATAAAAACAATAATGCCTTCTGTTGGTGTAGCACTTTAAGGCTTACAAAGCTCTTTCCTAAAATTATTCCATTTAGTCCTCTAAACAACCCTAAGGCATTTTTGTATGCATGTGCTCATAGACTTAGCAAAATCTTAATTTCAAAAAGGCATTCAGTTTATTTTTACATATGTGAAGTTTCAAAAATTGTATTCAATACTAGAAAAGACTCTGGGGCAAGGAAAGGCTTGATATCCTAAGAAAAAGAATCTATAGAACTATATTCAGCCTAATTAGTTCTACTCCCACATCAATGTGAAAAATGTTGACGTCTATACTGAGTTCACCAAATAATACAGCATTACTGGACTGCTAGAGAAAAAAATAGCAGCCTGTACCTCTCTCTCTTCAAGCACTTTTTATGGTTTGATCACTATTTTCATTTCAATCAGTAAACTTTTCTTCCTTCTAAAAAATGCACAATGATCTATAATTATAATCTATTAACTTCAATTACATTTACATCTCAATTTCCTGAGTCAATAACAAATTTAATTGTTTCATTCTTGATTGCATTTTTCTTTATAATCCTATATTTATCAGATGGTTCCATGGCACATGGCATTCTCCTTGCCAATTGTAGATACTAAGTATTTGTCTGAATTAATCTGCATCTCTGACAAAGCTCATGGTAAAACTGCACACATTGCCTAAATGAAACAAAATGTGTCCTTTGCAAAAGTTGTCAGTCTTGCCTGTAACTTTTTCAGAAGATATACAAATAACATAAAAACATATTGTCACTAAACTATTCAAATATACAACAGCTCACAGCCAAATGGGAGGGTCCCTTTTACAGCTGTTCACTCTCTTCTACTTCACATCAACAGTTTGATATAAGTCACTCCATCCTCCATACTCCTTCCTTCACTCCAGGAGTTCAAAGAAAGAATTCAAACGTTTTTCTCTTTTAGGTTCTCTCTTCTTTCTCTTCTCTTCTCTTCTCTTCTCTTTTCTCTTCTCTTCTCTTCTCCTCTCTTCTTTTTCTCTTCTCTTCTCTTCTCTCTCTGCCTGTGTGTCTGTCTCTCTCAATACATTTGATATCTTCTCCATCAGGAAGTCCTGTTGGCTTGGTCTTCAAAATATATCCATCACCCCTCACCCCACACCAAAACCACCATCAACTCTCACATAAATGACTGAGTAGCTCCCTTCCTGGTCCCCTGGCTTCTGTTCTTACCCCACCCAGAAAATCTGTTCACATCACAACAGCCAGAGCGACCTTTACAAAAAGCAATCTTCTGCTCAAAAGCCTCCAATGGCTCCTCATCTTATGCAGAGTAAATGCCTGAGAAATTCCTACATAACCTGCCCAACCCTCATCTCTCTGAGCTTTTCTGTAACTCCTGAGCTGTGAGCAGCCACACTTGGCTTCCCAAATGTTCCAGAATGTGAAACATAAGTGGCCACTTCAGGGCCTCCAGAATGAATGCAGCTCCTCCAGCACCTTGATTTTAGCCTAAGGACTCATTTCAGATGTCTAACCTCTGGAACTGTAAAACACGACATTTGTGTTGTTTTAAGCCACTAAGTTGTGATGTTACAGGATCACTGGGGTGTCACTTTTTCTGGCTGGAACTGTGACCACAGCACCTCTGCCCAAGTTCTTGTCCCATGTCCTGGAAGAAGAGGTATGCAGACAAGTGAAGGTTGAAGACGAAGAGTTTTGTTTGGTGTTAGAACAGTTCAGAGGAGTGGGTAACTCTTCTCTGTAGGCAGGTCGTCCAGTCAAACGTTCAGCTCTTAGCAGAGAGGAGGCCCTGGAGAGGGTGGCTCTTCTCCTCAGGCAAGTCATTCCAACGTCTCGGCGGGTCTCTGAAGCTCTCAGCAGAGAGGGTAGCTCCTCTCTGGCCCTCCCATTATCTGCAGCTCTCAGTGGAGAGGATGCTCCTCCCTGCAGCTGCTGGTCGCCTTCCTCATCTCTCCATCCTCCGCTCTCTTAGTTGTCTGCCCATCTTCGGCCCTGCTCTGGCTGGGCCCAGGGCTTTTATCGACCTCATAGAGGAGGAAGTGAGCACTGATTGGTCCATGGGCGGCCATGGGCAGCCCAGAAGAGGCACCATGAGACCCAACTCCAGTCCTGCAGGGATTGGCAGCCAGGACGGCAATCTTCCGGCCCTCCCTGGCCTGAAGTGGGGCCTCACTGGGGATCTGCCCTCTTCCACCCAGTACTCTGTCTGCCTCCCACAGCCATTCGTGGCCCTGGGGTTTGGCCCCAACCCGGCTCTGAGATCAGAGCAGGTGGGAGTGGAGAGAAGCCAGGCGGTGGGAGCAGACACCCCCGAGCCTGCAAGGACCCAGGGGGTGAGTCCCTCCTGGGGCTCCCGAGGGTCCAGGCTGCAGAGATGCCCGCGTCCTGCGCCTGAGAGGGCAGCTGCACCCATGCGCACACGCCCTCCCAACTCAGAAGGGGCAGGGCTCCTGGGCGGCTGTAGCCATGCCCTCCTGGCGGGGCCTCCTGCTTGCTCCGTAGAGCAGGAGGCCTGGGTCTGCAGCTGCGGTTTGGGAGGCTGCAGCAGCACAGAGAGCTCCCTCCCCAACTCAGAAGGGGCAGGGCTCCCACCGGCTCCATGGAGTATGCAGCCCCAGACGTGCTTCCCTGCTCCAGCCAGCATGATGGCAGCAGCCACTGCCATAAATAATTTGTTACATTAGCAATAGAAAACTAATACAAAATCTAAACTTCATTTCAGAATAGCCACAGGCAAGCATCCCTTCTAGATGGGAAAAGTGCTTCCAACTTTTAACTTTCACAAAGTTCCTAGTGAATGTGTGGCTTGTTATTTCTGTGTAGCATACGGCAACTGAAAACCTGGCCTATTCAGTAGACATAATGTGTAGACAACCGGGTATTCAAATAGAGAAGGCAGAGAGAGCAAAAACAATTTTATCCAAAAGTTACTGAAAACCTTCCATGGGGGCAGACACCATAACCATGGTAGGCACTGTGCTACTACGCAGTATAAAAGAAACGGATTCATTCAAAAACTGAGTTTATGATCTCAGAGACCAAAATAGATGCCCCTTTATCAACTAAAATGGACCCTAAGTTTAAAGAAACAAAAGTTACCTACAAGCCGAAGGTTCAGGACTCAGTCAGCATGCAACTTCCTAAATTCCCACAAATACCAAAACAAAAACAAAAACAAAAACACTTGCTAAACTCCCTAACAATAGGAGCTATCAGGCAAAATGTCAGACCCTCCCCAACTCTGATTCACAACCCAGAACACTACAATTCTGATTGGACAGAGGACTGGCCTTAGAAACACCATTTCCTGATAAGCAACTGCAAAGCCCAAGCCAGTCTCGGCCAGCTTATAGAGACTGCACACAAATTGGTTTTGTATCCTCTAGTACATCTTTTGATGTAAAGAGCCAAATTCCACCCCATTTTAATACTAAAACCTTGCCCCAAGGCAAACATGGACTGTATGTTACATATGTTTACCCATTGTGCATGCACTTTACTCCCCTTGTAAATATGTACAGATTTTCCCCAAACCTACTCAGTATGTATGATTCTATTGTGTAGCACAGACTCATGGGAAGTAAAAGCAACCTCTTCCTTCCCACTTCTGAGAGAGCGCATCTTCTCACACCAGGGACTGTCTCTTCCCAGCACGCAAACTGATATGACCAATAAAACTCTCCTTTCTACTTTATAGCCATCCTGGTGGTACTTTGGATGATAAACGCATAACAATGGTTATTAATAATTAACCAGCCAACTAGAAATTATTGGTCATCTGCTGCTCAATATTATGCTACATGCTAAGTGACACAAGCATCAGAACGGGTTTACAATGATGTAAGAACAGACTAGTAGACCAGAATGAACAATGTGAGGCAGGATCTATCGAGTTTCCATGGAATTATAACAGGAAGTCAGTGTGGACTAGCAAGAGTGGGATGGGTGAGGAGGGAATATGAGGGCACCTTAGGCAGGAGAAACAATAAGAGCAAACGTGTGAAGAGAAAATGAGCATAGCAGGAGGGAGGGATAATGAGGGAAATAGCTTGGTTACAGCAGATGGCCTGATAGGGAGCAGCAGAAAATAAGGTTGGACAGGTGTGGCACAACTATAATCTTTCTTTAAAGGCCAGGCAGAGGCATTTCAACTTGATGTAATAAGAATAGGGAACTGTGGCACACTTTTTTTCCTGTTTCATTTTGAGGATTTGCAAATATCAAAAACAACTGAAAGAACTGTACACTAAACACCCTCTGTGCATCACATGGACCCTCAATTATGTATTACTACATTTGCCTTATCTCTATTTGTCCTAGTACCTAGCTATCAATTATTTTTCATTTTTCATTTTTGTTTTTCGGCTTTTTTTTTTAAATGGTGGTAAATTTTCAATTCTTATTCTTCCAGATGAATCTTGACTCATTCTGCCAATTTCCACAAAAATACCCTTGGAATTTTGATGAGGATTACGCAAAACTTGTAAATCAATTTAGAAGGAATTTGCATTTTTTTAATTATCTGTTTTTCTTCCCAGGAGAATAGCTTCAGTAATGTTTTGTGTTTTATATTTTTTCCTTTTACTGATTTCTCAACTTTATGATGCAGCTTATTCTTAGGTATTTTATTGACGATGTGGACATCTTTTTTTTTCCCTCATTTAATGTTTCTAGCTGGTGACCCAAGTCTTTCCTTTCATGCTCATGCTTAGCCAGACTTTGCTCATTTTGCTTGTTTCTCTTATACAAGTCTCTATTATAATGTGGGCTCACAATGCCAGGTGCAGAACTGAGAGGAGTAAATGGTCTATGCACACAAACCAGCATTTTTCCTCTATGTACACAAACCAGCATTTTTTCCTATGCACACAACAAGCATTTTTCTCAACAGCTCATTTGTCAATTATTTTTCAGAAAATACATATTTCTCAGTACTTACATGCTCTTTTGCTAACCTAACATTTGGGAGAAAATTCATTCACAAAAGTTTCAAGAGTCAGGGAAATAAAAGACTTAGAAGTTGACAAAAGAATATAGCTAAAAGTAAATATATATCCTTCTTTGATAGCTGATAGCATCCATTTCCTGAATCGATCTCTTATTTTCTTCTGAGAGAATAAAAAGCTGGACTACAAAGAATGGTTATTCTAAATTAAAGACAAAAGATAATGGGTGTGATACAATGTCCATTTTCATCTAAAGTGAAAAATCAAATGGACAGCTCTGTGGCACATATTCTTAACAGCACAAGGCCACATTTTTCTTTAGACATAGTCTTTAATTCAGCTATGAATGAGC
Organism: Theropithecus gelada; assembly: GCF_003255815.1. NCBI lineage: Eukaryota > Metazoa > Chordata > Mammalia > Primates > Cercopithecidae > Theropithecus > Theropithecus gelada. The sequence continues at coordinate 77,788,691 of NC_037685.1, read as the reverse complement.
AGAACTTTTAAAAAACATTATAAGTTTCAAAACTAAAACCAATAAAATTGAGAATCTTATTGCTTCCTGTTCCCTCATGTCCATTCCCTATAGTATGTTTATAGGTAGCCCTTTTTATTAGATTTTGTATATCCTTCCAGCATCCACTAACACAAATACCTTTTATTTCCATTTTATATATAAAAAGTAGCATACTGCATATATCTATACTTGATCCATACCTCACATTTTTTAAACTAGAGATTGATCCATATTTCTATACACAGAACTACCTCATTCTTATATAAGGCTGTATAGAATCCCATTTTGTAATGTACCCTAGTATATTTAAATGGGCCTTTATTGACAGATATTCAGGTTATTTTTCTTGTTTTGGTGTTATAAACAATGTTGCAATGAATAACCTTGGAGGTATAATATGTAATACATTTGAAGTCATATCTGTAAGAAAAATTCCATTAGTACTGGGTCCAAATATTAATGCATTTTTAATTTTGACAAATACCGTAATTTGACTTCTGTGGTGTTTTTTTCTACCTTGTGCTTCCATCAACAGTGTGTGAAAGAATTTGCTTCTCCATGGCCTTGCCAACAGTGTGTTGTCAACTTTTCAAATTTTGCCTAATAGGTAGAAAATGGTATCTCAATGTGGTTTTAATTTGTATTTCTTATGATAAGTGAAGTGCAGCATATTTTCATACCTTGAAGGCTCACTTGCATTCATTTTCCTGTGAAGGTCCATATTGTTTGCCATTTTTCTATGGGGTTATTTCTAGATCTTTTTCTGCTTGATGTCTAGGAGCTCTTTATTTCTAAGGGAAGTTAAATTTTAATTTATGCTATGAGTTTATTATCTTTTTCTGTTTTTTCCTTTTTTATTTTACTTATTGTGTCTTTCCCTTATGCAGAAATGTTGTTTCTGCTGTTGTTGCTGTTGCTAATGTAGTCAAATTTAATGCATACGTTGGGGGAGTGTTATGGCTACTACATATGAATTGTGATTAGAAGGACCTTATTGATTTCAATGAAAGCACTTTTAGATCTGGCTCTTTAATCCTGTCTCTTATTCACAGCTTAATGCTTCTAGAGGGGTTCTGCAATTGCTGACTTCCAGGTTACATGAATTACTTTAGTAGGAGGTGGACTGGAAAAGGTCAGAATTTAATAATTATTGAGACATTTTGTCTGTGTCTTCTCAAGTACAACTAGTGTGGGCTAAAAGCTGTTAACATTTATAAACAGTAATCAGGTTCCATTTTGTGGGACAAATATTGCTTTTTTGCAAGCTTTGTTCTGCTCCAAGGAATTAGGTTTATCTAGTATTTGAGCTGGAGCCAGATCACCTGGCTTCATAGCAATCTAACCTTAAGCTTTATTTCTAGCTGTACCAGTGCCTTGACTAAGGTCATGCATCTCCTTGTGAATCAGTTTATAAACTGTAAAGACAAAATTAACTTTATGCAAAGATATTTGATGCTGTTAACTGAGTTAATATATATATAAAATTTTGTTTTACTGAGAAATAATGGTATTTTCCCATGCTTTTAGAAAAAGTAAGCTTGGGCTGTCATTCACACCTATAATCCTAGTACTTCAGGAGGCCAAGGTAGGAGGATCATTTGAATCCAGTAGTTCAAGACCAGCCCTGGCAACATAGCAAGACCCCATCTCTACAAAAAAAAAAAAATTAGCCAGGCATGGTGGCAAGTGCCTGTAGTCCCAGCTACGTAGGAGGCTGAGATGGGAGGATCATTTGAGCCCAGGAGGTCAAGGTTGCAGTGAGCTCTGGTTGCACCACTGCACTCCAGACTAGGCAATGGTGAGACTCTGTCTCAAAAGAAAAGAAAAAAAGAAAAAGTAAGCCCTATGAAAGCAGAGACTTTGACTTGTCTATTTCTTTATTTCCAGTATCTAGAAAAGCACTATGCGTATGGTAAGCAAGCAATGATTATTTGTGGGTGAAAGAATAAATAAATGGATAATAGTATAACTAGAAATCCAGAGATACAATGAATGAATTTACTTTGCCCAGTGGCAAAAAATAAAGCCATATTCTTGCACCTAATTTTTTATATTTTTAAAATTAGTTCCTTGTTGTTTCATTAGCTGTGACTAGGGGAAATTAATTTGTTCAGTCTAGAATGCTTTGATAAGAAAAATAGTGTATAGGATCAGTACCTTCATCATGATTATTATTGATGAAGATTATTATTATCAGCAGTATGGAATGGCAGTTAAGCACACAAACTCAGAATTTCAACTAACAGAAGCAAATCCCAGCTCTGCCATTTACTAGCAGACAGTTCTCAAAAGAAGACATTTATGCAGCCAACAAACATACGAAAAAAAGCTCATCATCACTGGTCATTAGAGAAATGCAAATCAAAACCACAATGAGATACTATCTCATGCCAGTTAGAATGGCGATCATTCAAGAGTCAGGAAACAACAGATGCTGGAGAGGATGTGGAGAAATAGGAATGCTTTTACACTGTTGGTGGGAGTTTAAATTAGTTCAACCATTGTGGAAGACAGTGTGGCAATTCCTCAAGGATCTAGAACCAAAAACACCATTTGACCCAGCAATCCCATCACTGGGTATATATCCATAGGTTTATAAATCATTCTACTATAAAGACACATGCACATGTATGTTTATTGCAGCATTATTCACAATAGCAAAGACTTGGAACCAACCCAAATGCCTATCAGTGATAGACTGGATAAAGAAAATGTGGCACATATACACCATGGAATACTATGAAACCATAAAAAAGGATGAGTTCATGTCCTTTGTAGGGACATGGATGAAGCTAGAAACCATCATTCTCAGCAAACTAACACAGGAACAGAAAACCAAACACTACATGTTCTCACTCATAAGTGGGAGTTGAACAATGAGAACACATGGACACATGGAGGGGAACATCACACACCAGGGCCTGTCAGGGGCTGGGGATCTGAGGGAGGGAGAGCATTAGGAGAAATACCTAATGTAGATGATGGGTTGATGGGTGCAGCAAACCACCATGACAGTTGCATACCTATGTTAACAAACCTGCACATTGGGTACATGTGTTACAGAACTTAAAGTATAATTAGAAAGAAAGAAAGAAAGAAAGAAAGAAAGAAAGAAAGAAAGAAAGAAAGAAAGAAAGAAAGAAAGAAAGAGAAAGAAAGAAGGAAGGAAGGAAAGAAGGAAGGAAGGAAGGAAGGAAGGAAGGAAGGAAGGAAGGAAGGAAGGAAGGAAGGAAGGAAGGAAGGAGAAAGAAGAAAAGGAAAAAGAAAAAGAAAGGAAAAGGAAAAAGAAAAAGAAAAGAGGTCTTGCTATGTTGCCCAAGATAGACTCCATCCTCCCCCGCCAGCCTTCAGAGTATCTAGGACTATAGAAGTGCACGACTATCACCAGCTATTGAGAAAGTATTTTTGAGTTTAGTGAGTGAAAGTCAGAACTGATTTTACATAGTTCATAAAATATTTGTAGAAGAGATACAAAACTAAATCAGTAGCAAAATAAATGCATATGTAACTATGAAATGTAAATTCTACTTTCCCATGATATTTGGAAATTGGAGCAGCCTCCCATGTCACATTTTCAAACTAACACATAAAAACAAAAATAAAAAAATAAGATCTCAAATACAATCATGTCTCAAAAACAGAGAATCAGAGGCATAGATTATCTCAAGGTGTCAACCTAGAGTCATATTTTATCAATGCAAAATGTTAAAAGGTGCAAAAACTCTTCTATAGTTAGCTCTGTACTATAAAATAAGCCATTAGATGTTTTATTAAACATAGTTTATAAAAACAAAAGTAGATTAAACCTAAAATAAGCTTTTGATTACTCTGTCAAGCACAAAAAGTAAACAGCAAAATAACCCACACTCGAATTTTTAAACTGCTTCTAGGTCATACACAAAAACCACTACATATTCAGCCTAGCCCCTAAATCACCTGTATTACAAATTAAAGACATAACTTTTATCAATTAATTTATAATTTGACCCTCCTGCTCCATCTTCTAAAAATGATTGAAGGACAATTAATTGCAGTAAGAGCCAAACATATCCCCAGAAAGAGAGAAATGAGAAGTAAAAGAGGAGAAAAGAAAACCTTTATTTAAACATTGTAATTAAAGTAAATACTGTAATGCTACGGTAATGGGTAAAACTTGATTCTGAGCATCCTAAAAACCAGGACAAAGAATAAAGTACAATTCATAGTTCTAACTGATGGACAGAAGTATGCTCATTTATCAGGAAAAACAAACTTTTATCTAGACTGTTAGTGCTAAGAGAAATACTTATAGGAGACTTTGTAACCAGTCACTGAACTACTTTATAAATATTATGTACAACTATTTCAAATGTTACATTTTTTAAATCTTAACTGTCTATATAAGAAAATAACGCCATAGCGTCATTCTGTACGCGCAACTGTACTGAAGGCAGGGAGATAATGGCAGGTAGTGAAGTCTAGGTGTAGAATTTTCTATTATCTTTAATATATTGTGCACATCAAAGATAATGCATTCATCAAAATATCCCATTAGAGAATTATAACTAGCGTTAAAGACTTCTTTGTGATTTCTGAGTTCCTATTGGGACTTTGTAGCAAAATGTGCTTCAGGTTTCCCACCACAAAATGTGAAGCGAGCCGGGTGCAGTGGCTCATGCCTGTAATACCAACACTTTGGGAGGCTGAGGTGGGTGGATCACCTGAGTTCAGGAGTTCAAGACCAGCTAACATGGTGAAACCCCATCTCTACTAAAAATACAAAAATTAGTTGGGTATGGTAGTGGGTGCCTGTAATCCCAGCTACTTGGGAGACTGAGGCAGGAGAATCACTTGAACCCAGGAGGCAGAGGCTGCAGTGAGCCAAGATAACGCCATTGCACTCCAGCCTGGGTGACAAGAGTGAAACTATCTCAAAAAAAAAAAAAATATATATATATATATACACACACACACACACACACACACACACACACACACATATATATATATATATATATATATATATATATGAAGCCAGGCACAGTGGCTCATGCCTGTAATCCCAGCACTTAGGAAGGCTGAGGCAGGTGGATTACGAGGTCAGGAGTTCGAGACCAGCCTGGACAATATGGTGAAACCCTGTCTCTACTAAAAACACAAAAATTAGCCGGGCATGGTGGCACACACCTGTAGTCTCACCTACTTGGGTGGCTGAGGCAGGAGAATTGCTTGAACTCAGGAGGCAGAGGTTGCAGTGAGCCAAGATCACACCACTGAACTCCAGCCTGGGCGAAAGAGTGAGACTCCATCTCAAAAATAAATAAATAAATAAATAAATAAAAATAAAGTGAAGTGTCCCACTGTTGAAGAACATTGCCGAATGAAGGGAGCATAAAAAGAGAACAGGACATGTGGGCAGGGATGTTAAGTGGCGTAAGCGTTCTAGCTGATATTTTGGCAATTTGTGTTGGGAAGCTTAAGAAGGAGAATATATTTTGACTTAGTAATTCTACTTCTAAGACTATGTCCAATCCCTGTGCAGCAGCAATTCTCTTTCTAGGAAATATACCTTGCAAGAATACTTGCTGTGTGCACAAAGGTATATACAAAGATACACACATTGAATTAGTTTGGTCTCATACTGCTATAAAGAGCTACCTGAGACTGGGTAATTTACAAAGAAAAGAGGTTTAATTGATTCACGGTTCTGCAGACTGTGCAGGAAGCATGGCTGGTGAGGCCTTACGAAACTTATAGTCATGAAGGAAGGGGAAGCAGGCACATCTTCACATGGCAAAGCAGGAGAGAGAGAGAGAGAGAGAGAGAGAGAGAGAGAAGGGGGAAGTGTTACATACTTTTAAACAACTAGTGAGAACTCACTATCACAAGAACAGCAAGGGGGACGTCTGTCCCCATGATCCAGTCACCTCCCACCAGGGCCCTCCTCCAACACTGAGGATTACAATTCGACATTAGATTTGGATGGGGACACAGAACCAAACCATATCACTTATACTCACTGCTGTGCTGTTGTAATAAACAAAACTATAATGGTCTAAATGTCCAAGTAAGTGTGGTGGTTTTGAAAATGTGTCCACAGATTCTTTGACACTTCTCTCATCCAGTCTCCTCTCCTGAATTCTAGGTAGTTTGTGACTACCGTGACCAACAGGCCACACTGTGTGGACTTCCATCACTAAGTCAGAAAAAGCCACACAGTTTCTGCCTCTCTCTTGAGACACTTGCCTTTAGAGTCCTGGGTCACCATGTAAAAAATCTGACTGCCCTAAAGCTGCCATGTTGTTAGTGTCTGCTGGCGTCTGCTGCTTGGTGTGTGGGGAACAAAACCCACACATTTGGTCACAGAAGACTTCTTCTGTGTTAACAATTGCTGTGGTGTGAGAGTAGAGGAAAAATAGAGTTTTCCCTACCCACTATGTCGTAAGAAGTGTTGCAGCTTCTGCCTGGGCTTCTTGCAATGCTTGACAGGGGGAAGCCAGACCTAATGTAGGAAGTCAAACTACCCTGAGACTACCATGCTGTGAGGAAACCCAAGCTAGCCAGGTAGAGAGAAGATGCTCCAGCAGCCTCCAGTTGTTCCCGCCATTCCAGCTCAAGAAGCAGATAGGGAACTGAAGAAGCTATCAGCAACCCAACCTGCAACCATCTGACTGCAACCGGATGAAGAAACCCAAATGAGATGCACCAGCTAAGTCTGTCAGCCCCTGGACCCATGAGAGATAATAATAAATGACCACTTTAAGCCACTGAGCTCTGGTGTGGCTAGTTACAAAGCAGTAGGTAACTAGAACATCACTTCCCTCTAAAAAATACCTGTTTTATGATTTAATATTTAAAGCAGTATTTAATCCCTAAACTAAAAGGGCAAATTGCTTTATTTCAAAACTGTAAAACAATTTTATTTTAGGTTATGAAATAAATTAGTATGCAAACCCAAGGAAAATGTTTCTATGAATAGACTGAGTACATGTGTCTGTGAGAAAATCAAACTAAGAAATTTAAAAACAAATTTGCAATTAGGGGGAAAAGTACAAGAGAATAATGTTAGCAATTTAAACAATAATGTTTGCGTCCAGCTTTGTTGAATAACTCCAAAGGGATATTTTAAAATGTTGATTTCATAATCTGTCAAAATGTTAACCATTTAACAAATGGATAGCATCACTGTTTTATGCTAAGCTTTTGTTTCCTTTATGTTCTTTTATGGAAAGAAAATAAAAATTTACTTCTGCATTCTATAAACAATAAATAAATTTATTTCAATCCTGAAAACATGATAATTTTTAAACCTTTGTCTTAGTTATATTGGGCTGCTATACCAAAATACCTTAGACTAGATAATTTATAAACAACGGAAATTTACTGCTCACAGTTCTGGATGTTAGAAAGTCTCAGATCAAGGCATCAGCAGATTCAGTGTTGGTTAAGGCCTTCTTTTATAAGGATGTTTATCCCATTCATGAGGGATCCACCGTCATCACTTTATCACTTCTAAAAGGCCCCACCTCTTAACACCAACACATTAGAGATGAAATTTCCACATAGGAATTTTGGAGAGACACAAATACCCAGACCATAGTAACCTTTCACAAATTCTAAAGCCACTTGTGTGCCTACGATTTGCAAGTATTAGAGCTAGAATATGATCAGCTCCTGCCTTTCACAAACTTCCTTATATTCAAGATTGCAATGCAATCTCAGGTGCCACAATAGAGGTGTGGCTGCATAAGGGCTAAAGGTGCACTGAAGAGTGCTTAGCTTTATCTAAGCAGTTCAAAAAGTTTCCCTGGGGAATGTGCATTTGAGCTGGGAAATGAAAAGCATGTAAGTTTGTAAGGTAAATTGTGCATGGTGACCGGTGTGTTGTGGGATAGGCAAAAGGAACAGCATGTGCAAAATCATGATGGTATAAGAGTATGGGGTGTTTAGATTATGATTAGGAGGGAAGTAGCTCAACACAACTTCAGCATAGGATGGAATTATGAGGGAGCTACAGATCATGAACCTGGAGGGATAACTTGGTAGTGATGTCGTCTTCATTTATAGTGCCTAGCATATAGCAAGTGTTTCTTAACAGTAATATTTTGAGCATGTGTGTGTACAGATGCAGCCATGTGCTGCATTACAATGTTTTGTTCAATAACTTATTATATACACTATAGTGGTCCCATAAGATTATAATACTGCATTTTTACTGTACCTTTTCTGTATTTAGCTGTGTTTAGATACACAAACACCATTGTGTAACAGTTGCCAACAGTATTTAGTACAGTAACATGCTGTACAGGTTTATAGCCTAGGAGCACAGACTATACCATATAGTCTAGGTGGGCAGTAGGCTATACCATCTAGGTTTGTGTAAGTATACCCTGTGATAGTCCCATAATGACAGAACCACCTATCAATGCATTTCTCAGAACATATCCCTGCATAAAGCAACTCATGAGTGTAGGTAGGTAGGTAGGTAGGTAGATAGATAGATAGATAGATAGATAGATAGATAGATAGATAGATCCATCTATCTGTCTATTGAGAGAGCGAGAGTGGGAGGGAAGATATGGGACAAAGAAAATGGAATTTCTAAATTGTTTTCATGTAGGGAGGCAAAGAGAGAGGGAAATTTGGGGTGACTTGTGGATATAATAGTCCTTGCAGTAAGGCCAAGATGGCATATCTGCAGGGGATTTCTACCTAACAGCTGATTCTTTATAACCAAGGAAGTTGTCCTAGTTCTCAGCCTAAAAAGATAATGATATAATATCTAGAGCGACTGACTTTTGGAGGATACATAAAACTCCAATTTTCTTCTAAATTCTTAGTTTCCTTTAGCAAAATCTCAGCCATGGTTATAATGGTAATCTCAGAGCTTTTTAGTTGCCTTATTGTCTATGAAATTGTTCATTTTACTTCACTCTCCATGTTTACAAGTAATTAGAGAAGCATGTTTAAGGTATGCTGGGGAATGTGTAAGTGACTAGGAGGCATTTTAGAAATGACCTAAAGAAACAGTTGGCATTATTGAGAAAAGGATCATGAAAGCATAGATAGTCTCACTAGCAAAATACTAACCTTACACCAAAGGAGATTTATGTGTATTAACCAAAAGTTCGTGAACTGGCCTTTTGTCAGTTTTCATATGTGCCAATGATTAACAGACGGTCAGAGTTCATTTTGGTTCTAATAAGCTACCAATGGAACTTTGAAAATTATGAATAAACTGACAAACTGTGGATCAACAAATACGTAGGATGTTAAGAAACTGTAAGAGTACTGTAATTGAGCAAAAGGTGATAAAAGAATAGGAGTCACTTTGAATAGGAAAAAATCTATAGTTTTAGTTCTCATACTAACAAAATTAACAATAATGGCTAACACAAAGGTCTAGCTCTGTGCAATCACATATTAACTCTTGATTTTTTTGAATGTGTGGTGAAAAAGAAATATAGCTTTTAGGATTTAAGAATAAAAAAAAAAGTTGACAGAATTGAGGCCAGATGCAGCTGGGTGCAGTGGCTCATGCCTATAATCCCAGCCCTTTGGGAGGCTGAAGCGGGAGGATCACTTGAGCTCAAGAGTTCAAGATCAACCTGGGCAACACAGCAAGACCTCATTTCTACTAAAAATACAAAAATTAGTTGGGCATGCTAGCACACGCCTGTAGTGCCAGCTACTCAGGAGGCTGAGGCAGTAGGATAACTTAAGCCCAGGAGTTTGAGGTTATAGTGAGCTATGAATGCAACATTGTACTCCAGCCTGGGTGACACCGCAAGACCCTATCTTAAATAAATAAATAAATAAATAAATAAATAAATAAATAAATAAAATTGAAATATGTGAAATTTGGACATTTGTCAATATGAGCATGAGCCTGAAAGGCTTGTTTGTACTTGTTGTATTGCACTCTGCAGTTAGAACTGAGATAACAAAGGCCAGATGGAACTGTGGCATAGGGCTACAAGATGGAACAGTGGCATAGGGACACAAATTTTCGGTACTTGGTTCAGTTCCCATGATCCAAGGTGCGGTCCTCTGAGTACACATTCAGAAACTCAATTTTGTAAGGTGAATATTATACTCAGAGGTGGTAAGTCTTCGGGAAAATGTATCATCTCAGCTAGACTCACCCGAGACTAAAGCATTTTTAACCTAAGTTCTGATTTATTAAATAACAATGGAGGCTATTCTTTTCCAAAATGTCACTAGATAAGAATAGAATCAAAATAAAGATAATTTTGAAAAATGTTCAGGCCAGTGGTTCTTAACTAGGGGCAATTTTGCAACCCTCCTGTTCCCCAACCCCTCCTTCCATGGACATTTGGCAATGTCTAGAGACGTTTTGGGTACCTAAGCTTGTTAGGGGTGATACCGGCATCTAGCTAGTGGAGGTCAGAGATGTTACTAAACATCCTACAATGCACAGGATAGGCCTCCACAACAAAGAATCATCTGGCCCCAAATGTCAATAGTGCCAAGGTTGAGAAACCCTGTTCCACTCTGTGGAAAAGCTACAAGGACACTTCTCAAGTAGCATATTTGATACCCAAGAGATTATATTACTTCGTATGTATGGTACCTTTTCTAGACTCTCCAAAACCATCTCTGCTATGGATTGAATGTTTGTGTCCCCCAGAATTCAAATATTGAACCCTAAATCCTTAATATGATGATATTTGGAGATGGAGACTTTGGGAGATAATTACACCATGATGGTGGAGTCCATGTGAATGGAACTGGTGGCCTTATAATAAGATGAAGGAACCAGAGCTCTCCTCACCCCACCCACCAAGTGAGACTACATCAAGAAGGTATTCCTCTGCAAATGAGGAAAAGGGCTCTCAGCAGGAACAGAATTCATCAGTACCTTGATCTTGGACGTCCCAGACTTTTAGAATGGTGAGGAATAAATTTCTGTTAAGCTGGAACTGACTAAAACAATCTCTTTTCTTACAAGCTTCAAGTATATTTGACTTTTTCTCATTTTCATTGCATCCCTTTTATTGCCTCCTTAAGATTATATTCCTACTCATTTTAGTTCAAACCAAGAGTCCTAAATCCTCTCAGTCACACATTTACACATAATTTTTGGACTATTTCTTTGTGTACTTAATATTCATCCATTTTTACTGGTAGTGTCATTTTTTAAAATGTCAACCTTAATTTCTGATTTCAGCCTTCTTTGCTTCCATGTCCAAATAATAATAATAATTACATATATTCTTAATATTTTTAAGAAATCGACTTTTGTGGATCTATTAACATTTTATTTATGCTGGGTAAAATAAATTTTAGTTCTGATTATTCTCACACTGCATTAACACAAGAACCCTTTAGAAAAGAACTTCACACTTGCAGTTCTTTGGCTAGTCTGCACCTCACAGCAGCCCACTTATTAGGTGAATTTATCATTTAATTAATTATTTCTCTTTGTTCAAACATCAGTTATAAAGAACTTGTAAACTTAGGTATTCATTTATTCTGTTTCAGTTTTGAAACTGAAGAAAATCCCCTTTTCAATTATTTATATTTAAAAATAGTAAAAAGAAAGTTTAAAACAATTTACTTCAATGCTTTCTCAAAATAAAAACATTATTTTGACTGAAAACCTTATTTTCAGTCTGAGTTCCAATTGATCCACAGGTTCAGTCCACAGGTTAATTTAGTCCAAAGATCACTATAGCAAAATGGGCCTGAGCCACACAATAGATTCTGGCAGGTAATCTCCTGTGTGGCAGCTCATCCACACTTAAGTCAGCTCCCATAGCTACACAATTTGTGGAGCCCAATTCCAAACACAAATGTGGGGCCCCGGTTCAACACTTATTGAGAGAAAATGTAGTGTCCTTCTGTTCTGGGGGCCCAGGTAATAGCACAGGTTGCAGGCCCTTGAGGCCAGCCCCAGCTATCAGATTGTGTATTTACAATGTCAGTCTAACCGTTGCTGAAAAATACTTAGCTCTGTTGTAGTCAGATTTAATTTCTCAAGAGGCAAAGTACACTCAACAGTTTGCTTAAATCAGAGAGACCAAAAGGAAAGATTTGCTGTAAATTATCAACTAGCAAATCTTAGTTCAACTTAATTTTTATTGAGGGAAGTGAGGGGTAAACCGGAAACTGATGGAGCTCCCGCTGTGTGTCAGCCACTGTAGATTTCAAAGGATTCTTGTTTATCTCCAGCTACCAAGTAGGTGACTTGGATAGTCTTGGGACAGAGGAGTTGGGAGAGTTGAAATTAGGCCCTAGTTTCTACATAAGTGACACGGAAACCCTCTGCACGAGTCAAGTGAAGCTAGACCTCAAGTTTATTAATGCCTCGGGTTCTTGCTGCTGGCTCTGGGAAGAGTCTGAGCACGCACAGCAGACTGGTCCCAGACATGGTGACAGGAACTAATCTTAAACGCCCCCCTCGTTGGTCCTAGTAACCACAAAGAGCGGAAACGGGGGCGAAGACAGGAGTTGGAGGGAACGCCCACGCGGAGGCTGCCGGGAAGTGCAAAGTGCAAAGGCGGCGGGGCCGTGGGGACCGGACTGGAGAAGGGCGGGTTCTCAGAGTTAAAATTGAGAGTGAGCGGGACCGGAGGGGCGGGGCATCATGTGGGCGGGGCTGAGGCGAGGCCCCGGCGGCCATCTTGAGCCCCGCCTTTTACTTCGGGCCGCTTCTTCTGGTCGTTCCGCCGCGGGAGGTAAGAGTGGGTCCGGGTAGAGGCCTGGACATTGTCAGCCCTCCTGCGGCTGCAGCGGCGGCGGCGGCACGGCTAGGCCTGATCGGGGCGGACGCTGAGGCCTGCGGTGCAGATATCCGCAGGCACGAGCGCAGAGACGGCGACCCTGGGCCCTGAGCGCCACCATCCATGACAGGAGGCCAGGGACCTTATCCCGTGACGCGAAGCCTTGCGCCTAATCCCTTTTTCTTCTCTGAGCCTCCAACCTAGTGTAACTCGGGGCGCTCGGGCGTGCCACATCCCGGGGGAAGCTCCCGTTTACCTACTGCCCGCTACGTTTGTACAGCTTTTTCCTGTTCACAAAGACTTCCCTAGATCCGCAGCCACCGCGCGAACATGTGAAGTAGATGTGTATGCATTTTAAGGAGGGAGCGGGCCTCAGCGCGTTCCTACCGCCCACCGGCGCCTGGTTCAGGGGAATGTGGACCTGCTGCTCTAGGCAGCGTCCACGTCGGGGCACGACCCAGTGGCGCGGTCAGGAGCACTCACCTCATGGTGCCGAGGGGAACCCGTGTCTTCGGAGTTTGGCGAAATCTGTTCGGGTAGTAAAATGCTCTCAGAGCGCTGTGGGGGACTGGAAGTCATTTCTGATGGGGTCATCAGGGAAATGGGATTGAGGGCACCTGGAAGGAGGGCATTCAGGTTGCAGGAAAAATAATAGCTCATGTTTGTGTGTGTGGTAGAAGCAGCGTTCTAAGCACTACGTGAATTAACTCATTCCCAGAGCAGCCCTATCAAATATGTATTACTGTATCCCCATTTTGCAGATGGGCAAATGAGGCATATAGATTAGCTTGTCCAGTGTCATGTAGTAATAAGTGGTGAAGTCAGACTTTGAACCTGGAGCGTCTGGCCCCAGAACCTGCTTTGAAACCATTGTACCGTGGCATTGAGTAAAGCCACGCGATAGCAACATCCAGGCCATCCCAGAATTATGCATAGTTGAGTTTAACTAACATAATAGGGAGTGAGACCAGAAAAATAATGTGGGACCAAATTATAGACCATATTTAGAGCCATTGGTGTTTGGCGTTTGTAGATGCCATATTTTAAAAAAAAATTTTTTCCCCGGAGTTTAATGGAAATCCTTACGTGGGCAAACCATGTGAACTTTTATGAAGGAAAAGAGACCCAGCCTAGGCAACATGGCAAAACCTCCTCTACAAAAAATTACCCGGGCATGGTGGTGCCACCTGTGGTCCCAGCTACCCTGGAGGCTGAGGCAGAAGGATCACCTGAGCTCGGGGGCCGAGATGATTGCAATGAGCTGAGATCAGGCCACTGCATTCCAATCTGGGCCACAGAGTTTGACCCTCTCTGGAAAAAAAAAAAAAAAAAGACCATGCTTACACACAGGTGGAATGTGACTAAAGTTTATATGGAGTTTTATTCATTCTTACATTTTTTCAGTGATCCTGCATGGTTTTAATTTTGACATTTTAATGGCATTAAACTTGAAGAAAAGTGTACAATTAACATGGTCTTCCATTTCAGTGAGTTTCTGGTTCTCAGCTACTGGCCTAACAGCGAAGGGGATTAGCAGTCTCCACCTGCAGCAGCCAGGGGGTGGTCAGGCAGTTCTCATCTGCTAATTATTGTGAGCTGGCGAACTGTGTTTTCACATATGACTAATGGATACTCAACACTACTGAAATACACACTTAGGAATGGTTAAGATAGTAAATTTTATGTATGTGTTTTTATCACAGTTTTAAAAATACTAAATAAAAATGACTAACAATTCCATGTAGGCCATATTAGGCTGCAGATGAGCTGTTTGTAGGGATCTGTTGACCAGTAAATTAAGTGGATTAAAACCCTAGGCTTTCATGTAGGATTGATCGTAGTGGGATGTTTTCGAAAGAAAGGGAGAGGCTAAGTTTAATTTCTTATATATAATTAGGATGATGGCAGTGGGAATTCAAAAAGAAGGTAACTTTGAGGCATCTCAAATGTGGATTAGGCAAGATAGGCATGAGTCTGGAAAAGGGAGGCAATGAAAAGAATGGTTTGAAGGTGAGACGTAGAAGCTTAATTTTAGGCGTGATAAGTTTTAATAGCTGGTCACATGTCTTGGTAGAAAGGTCCAGCAAGAAATTTCATTATGGGTACTAATGCTTGAGAAAGATTGGTTGCAGAGATGCAGATTTAGATTATTTCATGCAGAAAATGTAGTTGAAATTTAGGGAATGGGGTTTAGGGAAAGAGAGTGAAGAAAAGGGAGGTGGGAGGAGACAGTGAAAGGGAAGAAGCCAGATCCTGAGTTTTCACTTAGAAGAGGGTTTGAACAGCACAGTGGTGGTCAACAGCCAGTTATTGGAACTGTAGTTCGTTGGTTTTGGGAACACTTGTCTAGGATGTTAAGAGCCAGTGGACTAGGACACCCTGGAAATGAAGAAACATCGAAATCCAAGGAATCAGAGAATGGGAACGAAAAACACATGTAGAGATATATGGAAAACTTGAGACACAGGGAAGAAGGATAAAAATAGAACTCAGATTTCTGGAGGTGGATGACATTTAACTTCAATAAGTAAAGAGCCCTGTCTGTACCGGAAAAAAAAAAAAGTATTCCAGTGTGGTGTGCACCTGTAATCCTAGCTGCTCAGGAGACTGAGGTAGGAGATCACACTTGAAGCTCGGAGTTCTAGGTTACACTGAGTCATGATTATGCAACTATACTACAACCTGGGCCACACAGCTAAGACCTTGTGTCCAAAAAATAAAAATGAAAAATAAAGGGAAGAACAATAAGCTTTGGCCTTTAGGGGAATGGATGTATTATGCACTGAGAGACCCTTTCTTCTCCAAAGAATGTTGATGTTCACTAACATTTGGGAAAAATTATGTAACTCCCACTGGCACTGTGAAATTGTTTTTCTGTTTTCGTTGTTGTTTGTTATTTGGGGGGGAAGGAGGAAGGGTGTTGTTTGGTTTTTTGGTATTCCACCCTACTCTGTCACCCTATTTCTCCCACAAAATCTGTTCTAGAACCTAAATATATATTTGTTCTAGAGCCTAAATGAAACCTATCAGACAAGTGACATGATATATACTATGTGAGTTTCCATGTAAATTTTTCTTACTGAATATCAGTCATTTAATCGTTCATAAGCCCAGTTTCCTTACACATCCTTTCCAGTCACCCTAGTAGTCCTTCAGTCCTCATCTCTTCCCTCCTTTTTTATTCCCATGTTACAAGTTCGACTTACAACTAAGCCAGATAGATCCATCTTCCTCTGCTTACCTCGCCCCGACTCTTGTTTTCTTCACTCAGCAATTGGCTACATATCATCCTTCAAAATTACACTTGAAAACTTTGTTTACTGATTTAAATAGATAAAAAACTTTCATAGTACTTTTACTTCAACAGATGGTTTTGACCAAGTACCACCAAGCCTTATGGCAAAATAGGTATTAAGGTGGCCTGTGGCAAATAATTAGGTTATGGGAAATTAAGGTAATTAGATTAAGTGGTGATGTGGTATCCCATCAGGGTGTACAGTCACCTACCTCAAAAGAAGAAAATATCTATTGAGAATGCTTGTGTATATATAAGCTCTGTATAATCTTTCCTGTGAAAAGTGTATCCCATTTGTAAACCATTGGTCTTTTTTTCAGAATCGTTTACAAGCAAAAAGCAATCAGCAGTTGGACAGGTAAACTTGTTTTATTGTTTATATGTTACTCTGAACATTGAATGAAAATACCACTAATAGCTTGTTTTAAAACATGCTATTTTTCACTTAGAAAAATTCTGTTGAAAAATATAACCACCCATTATAACATATCAGATATTATAGTACATCACAGTATTTCATATCTAGTTCTTAGTTTAAGTCATATTTCTTTTTAAGCCTGACATATATTTTTGATTTGTAATTAAAGGTAGTTTCTAAACTGGGTGGGTAGAAAAAAATACTTTAAAAGCTTTGTTTTTTAAAAAATATTCTACCAACTTTTAAAAAGTGTTTTAACCTTGTTTCTTCTGGCCAGATGAAAAGCATTTGGTTTTGAATTTTAAGAGCAGAGAAAACTGACAACTTAAGGTTTATTAAAATAGGCGAATAGCAAAGATATAGACTCCTATGTGCCAGATACATGCTCAGTGTACCATCTTTTGCAAAGTGGATATAGTCCTTTCTAAGTTTAAGTAAATCTGGTTTCCTTGTGGAATAATGGAGCAAATACATTTTATTTGTTAGTCTTATATGTATGTATTAATATATTAAAATTCGTGTGTATCTCTGTAAGTTCATTATTTGAGATAGGATTGTTAACAGTAGCTAAAGTTAATTTTCAGTGGCATCTCATGGGAGTTTATTATTTAAGAATTAATCTTTTATAGATTAAAAGCATAAAACTGAGCAAATGGTAATTTCTTTGTGTACAATTGTAATATCATAATTCTATAGAATCAGTTATCCTACAGTGTCTTTAAAAAAAAAAAAAGAGTATTTAAAGAACTTCTAGAGAGTCAGGACAGCATAGCGGTTAAGAGTAGGGCCTCTGATGTCAGACTTCCTGGGTTCAAATCCCAGTCTTCCAAATAAAACTATTTGGGTTTATTGAAGACATTAAAGATAAGATTGAAACTAATTTTTTAAAGTATTTTATAAAGACATTTCCCGAATTAGCTTTTTAAGATTATTGATATATATCTTTGAATGAGTAATCCTAAAGCTCCAGCTGACTGGCATGTAGTAGTGCATTTCACTGAGAAGATCGCCAGAGTGGTAATACCTATTCCTGATATCTAAAGCTTTTTCTTCAATATGTAGGACTTACTGCCTTATATTCTAATACAGTGCTTCTAGGAATAGGAAGGGAATCTTTCTTTGAGAGGTACATGTCAGGATCAGTGTGGTTTCCCTTTGCTTAATAGGCATTTATGATAAAGATGAGTTTTCCAACTTTTTTCTTATATTTATCATTAAAAGCAATAAAATATGTCATTTTACATGTAAGTTTAAAATTATTTTTACATGAAAAATTTAAAAGATTTGTTGGACAGAAAAGAAGTTAACAGACTTATATATTACTGGTTTGTTTTAAAAGGAGAAATAAATGTTGATCTTAAAGTTTCATATCACTTTCTCTTAAAAATTCGTGGGATGAGTAATTGGATCTGGTTTAATATCTAGAAAAATGTGTATCACACCGTAAGTGTTCAGTAATGTTATATATTATTATTACCAAAATCATTATCACTTCATCTTTCTTCCATTTTAAAATCAACTATAATCAGTCATACCAATTCCTTGACTACTTTGTTGCAGTTGATAGGCAGACTGTTAACAATTTTTAACCTTCTAAACTAAGGTAATTAATTGGTAACTTAACTTATGTATTTTCTGCCTCTTTTAAAAAGAATTTGGGGCAGTCCACCACAACAAAAAAACTTGTTAATAAATTAGTAATGATATACCAAAGTATGAAAGCTTGTAAAAGTGAGTAACACATGTAAATGCATGTATAAGAGTTAATCAGTTTCTTAATATTATTTACTGGAGAAAAATGTGAAAAAAATTCTAAGTAGAAAATAGTTGTATGTTCACATAATTTATCTGAAGGCAGTTAGTTTTATCTCAAGTTTTTCAGGAACTAATTCTCTGGAAATTAATGAGATTACTCTTTACTAATAGGAGAAGAATGGCATTGAAGCAGATTTCCAGCAACAAGTGCTTTGGGGGATTGCAGAAAGTTTTTGAACATGACAGGTAACTATTAAGAAGATATAATTTTAGATAACCTCTCATTCTGTTGGATTATTTTGTTCTATTTTAAAACAAATCTTTATCTGGATATCATAGTACCTCATTTTACTTTTAAACTTGCTTGCTCTCTTTCTGTGGTTATCAGTTTGACAATTTTACCAGACTTAATTAGCTGTGGATATGATTGTGTGAGGTAGAGCCTTAATAGAGAAGTATCTTCAAGCTTTGACTTGATGCTTTTCTGAAACTTTATGAAAATGTTTATGTTGCCAGTAAAAATTCTGAAAACATTTTCTTTGAGGATTTCTAAGTGTAGGAAAAATACCTGGACTTTTTGAGGAAGATGGCACACTAAACACATGCATTTGCTTCTGCTGCCTCCAAAACTCTGACTAACATGGCATTAAGTAAAGAGATGAAGCACTCATACATGCATACATATACCTATGAAGGCATAAAGAAGCAGGAGACAGGAGCTAAGGATAACATTTTAGAAGCAGGAATACAAATGGAGAGGTAGTACCTGACAGTAAAACCTAGAAAGCTAAATTCTAAACATCAGCAAGAAAAAGCTTTGAAATGACACAATTTATATAAAGCCATAGTAATTGGAGGCACCAGGGACATCTGAAAATAAGGATACAAGTTGAGCTTAGAAAAAGGAAGATTAATTGAAAGTCTGTTTTTAAAAGGAGATAGATCTGAGAGTGTCCCAGTTTTATGCACTGCCTCTTCCTAACTCTGGAGAAAGATTGGAGGTATGTTCTCTAGAGACAGTAAACTGTTTGTATTGGGGAATATCAGATACAATTAGTGGGAGTTATGATACTGCAAATAGATTAAGTAAAAGTTTGCACACTGAGTTTCTTCCACTAGCTTTCAAAATTTGGGGAGTTAGTCTTATATCCTTTAGAAGAATTTCCTTGTGGGGAGTTTGAGTAGCCGAAAGGAAGAGATTTCAAGATACTGAGATTTGCCAACAAAGTAATCTCACCAGACCTTACAGTAAAGCAATGGTTGACAACTCCACTTGTAGGCACAGTGCTTTCAACTAGATTTTTAGTGTTTCACTCTTAAATAGCAGTGGGCAGCTAAAGATCACTAGACATTTGTATAAAGTCTTTAATTTGATATGAACTGTTCTTCATATAAAAGACATAAAAGATATTGGCCTCTGACTTTATAGGATGCTATTAAAAATATTCAAGTACATGACCAGGTGTGGTGGCTCATGCCTATAATCCCAACACTTTGGGAGGCCGAGGCAGGCAGATCACCTGCGGTCAGGAGTTCGAGACCAGCCTGGCCAACATGGTGAAACCCTGTCTCTACTAAAAAAAAAAAAAAAAAAAAAAAAAAAAAAAATTAGCCAGGCATGGTGATGCACACCTGTAATCCCAGCTACTCAGGAGGCTGAGGCAGGAGAATTACTTGAATCTGGGAGGCAAAGGTTGCAGTGAGCTGAGATGGCACCACTGCATTCCAGCCTGGGCAACAAGAGCGAACCTCTGTCTCAGAAAAAAAATAAAATAAATAAATCCTCAAGTACAAAAAAGCCCAGACATTTAAATTTTGATAGTAGAAATGACAAAACTCAATAGAAGGGTTAGTTGAACATTCTAGAAAGTGAAATAAGATAAAAGCAATAAATCAGAAAGGACAAGAAAATTAGAGGACTAGTTCAAAAATCCAACATTAAAAATTAGGAATTTTGGAAAATAGAACAGAAATAGAGGTATAGATATAAATAATAAAGAAATAATTCAAGAATTCCCAGAACTGAAGTTGCCAGATTTAAAAAGTTGTCTAGTACAGTGGATGAAAATAGATCTACACCAACAACACTGTAAAGTTTTAGAGCGTTGGGAACAAAGAAAATTCTCAAACATTGAGATAAAGAGAAAGTAGATTAAGAATCTTCAAAGGTTTAGGTCAGCTCAACGGTATTACTAGAAGCAAGAAGGCGGAGCAGCAGTGCTTTCAGGATTCTGAAGGCTAACTTCTGTGTCCAATCATGTTGTCAGTTAAGTGAAAGTAGAATGAAGATGTTTTCATCTATGAAAGGTCTCAAAGTGTATTTCCCGTGCAATTTGGAAGCTACTGAATAATATGCTTCACCAAAATGAGGGACTAAAGCAAGATAGCTGAAGACATAAAATCCAAGAAAACAGATCAGAAGAGAAAGAATTTCCAGATGACTGGGGCCATATTAAGGCAGCAGCTAGAAAGCAGCAGGTCAAAAGTTGGAGATATGGTAGCCAGCAATTACATACAGCCATTTACATCAAATTAGCTAATTAATAAAACTTCAGTCCCACTAGCCACATTTCAGGTGCTCAGTAGTCACATGACTAGAAGCTGTTGTACTGGACAATACATAAATAGAACATTTTTATTAATATCACTGTAGAAAGTTCTGTTTGGCAGTACTGGTCTGAAGAGATATTTTTAATGTAGATGAAATTGATAGAACTGACTCTATTAGAGAGGAAATTTATGAAACCGATCAGGATTGGGGGAGTTTGGTATTGAATTAGTAATACATATAGAGTGACCACACCAATCTCTGTGCATGAGATTGTATTCTTTTGGTAATTAAGCAGCATCTTAATGACATGATAGGGACAGAGGTCTCAGATTACTTGATAATCCTGTTTTTTGTTTTTTTTTTTCTTTTACATAAGTGTTAATCATACCACTGTTGAACATACTTTAGACCTGATTTATTCCACAACTGCCTGAGAAGGGTCTTCTTTTAAAAATGTTATTGTAATAACAACACTTAACATGAAATATACCCTCTTAACAAATTTTTAAGTGTGCAAGAAAGGTCGTAAGGCACCAACTATCCTGTAACAAGATTATGCTGTCTCTTGATTTTGCGTATTGATAACATCCCTGCTTTGAATATGGATTTGATATGGTAATCCATGAAAGTAAATGTTTCAACTTCCCTAACAAAAGTTGAAAACCTAAAAACAGCTGTCAGAATTTTTTTTGTGCCATCAGTCATCAACGAGAAAAGTTGCTTAGAATAATGTGGAAAAAGAAAATCACCAATATGCAGGGAATGGAAAGGAGCATACAGAAAACTTCTCATGATGGAGCCTTTGTGGGAGTCTATTCCTAACAAGGAAAGACAACCAGTAACAAAAAGGAGAGAATTACTAACTCAATGAAAACAAAAAAAAAAAAATGAAAGAAAAAGGAAAGGAATTCTAATATACTACATGGCTCATCTCTGAATAGCATTTGTAACTTCTTAATATTGATCAACCAAAATTATATATGATAGGAAAGTGGAAGGAGAAATGTAGGGGCTTGCAGAGAGCAAAGATAGGGAGGTAAAAGTTAACTAAAATCCTTCTCTAATGGGAAGTCAATAGATAATAACTAAAAACTGAAAAATCTAGAAGCAGTAATAAAGTCATGTTATTTAGATAGAGACATAAATACCAGAAAAATCAGCTAAAAGAGGTAAATTAATTATCTCTGGAATACGGCAAATGAGAAGGTTGGGGCAGGGAAAAACTAGTTTTTCATAACAAAGTTTGTGGAAGTATTTACTATTTACAGTTACAGTTTACTTTAAACTGTTTAGTACATATAACTTTGATTAAAAAGATAGGTGTTTACTCTGAAGTAGTAAGAGTTTACTTCCATTTATATGATGTTTTAAATAAAGCCATGAGGGATCATTGTTGCATAAATTACTGTTTACTGGAAAAATGCCTGTGGTTTTCATCAAAATTGTCTTTTCTAGATTGTGATAAAATATTAGTGATGAAAGAGGGAATTAAGGATGTGTTGCATTTTTAGTGCACATGAACAAATATGTAAGATCTCAAGAATTCATTTTTTTATAAAAGATGATTTGTTATTTTGTACATTTCTTTAGAAACAAACTATTTTTTAATAAGTGCCACAATGAATTACATTTATTTTTTCACTTATTTTGCCCAAAATGACAGTGCCATCCAAAGTATGGGCTCAGGTTGGTTTAGATCAGTATGCTCAATTGACCACATTCTTTCTTTAAAGGACAAGTATATTCCTTAAATGTTGGTGGAACCACTTATTTTGAACATTAAATAACTTATTTTGGACCTTTACTATATATCTTACTTTTTATATAGTACAAAATTATTTTGTTTCTGTATTGATTAATGAGGAGCATTAATATTTTGTCGTTGTTTCTGTTAAAACTAGTGTTGAACTGAACTGCAAAATGAAATTTGCTGTCTACTTACCACCAAAGGCAGAAACTGAAAAGTGCCCTGCACTGTATTGGCTCTCGGGTAAGTATTATGCATTTGAGTTTTATAGAGTCGTTTCTATTTTCTTTTTAACTGGCTTACCTTACCCTTTTATTTTGACTTGGTAGGCTTTTTGAGCTATTTATGAAAGACTTTAAGGGCCTGTTGTAGTCTACTCTGTTACTTTATCCTCAGAATAATTTCCAACCTACTGAATTACACTTATTTCACTTATTACACTTTTTCCAATAGACCAAGAAATTTAGCAGGTAATGTAAAGTTCTGTACTCAGATAGCAAGGGCTTAGACAACTTATTTACTTAATTTGTACCTACCCAAGCATTTCTGGAGTTTATAGAGACTTTACTAGTCCATTAGAACAGTATTAGGTGAAATCAGGACACCAAGATACTCTAAGTAGAAACCAGCTATTGTAAGAAGTCAAATAACTTCATACAATGTTCTCTAAAATATTTTAATTGGACTCCATAGAGCTTCTCTGACAACCTGGAAAGTCACAAAAGAACCCACTGATTCTCTTAATCAGTGTTTCCTATTAAATACTGTAGAATAGATTGTGAAGAGTAAGATTTTGACACCTGCAGTTTTGAAACCTCTGTGCTAACTTTTCTTTCACAAAACGTTGGTACTTCATCTTTAGAAGCAAACATTATGAGGAGAGAATCCTAGCAACTAAATTGTGTCACAGAGTACTATTTTAATTTTGTTTCCTTCAAATTGGTTCCTGTAACTTTGATTTAACAAATCCTCCCTCATGTGTGTTTCATCAAGGACAAGTCCCAAATACCAGTCTTTGAAAATGATAATAAATATTTCATCTTAAAGGGTAGAGATTAAGTACATCTCTGACTTTAACTCAAGAAAACATTTCTGTGATTGAAGAGCACTGATTGCTAGAAGAGCATTAGGTATTGCCAAAAGCAAGAGCAACAAAATTAGTTATTTAATTGTCTTAGAAAACGTAATATTGTATAGCTAACAATGATCTTAGAAATCATGTAATCCCTAGAAAGAAAATGAAGCCCAGAGAAGCTAAATATTGTCCAGGGTCACACAGTAATATGGAGTTGAACAAGTTTTCTGACTCACAGTCCAGAGCTGTATTTAGTTTTTTCTCCTGTTGTTTTTGCATTTTGTTTCTGATGAGGGCTAGTATAGTCATATCTCTTGGCTAAATAATAACCAGATCAGAAGCACTGAGGCATTGTGTCATAGGTACTCTAATAATAGGGCTCTAAGTTCTAACTAAAATTGAATCTAGCAAGACATATCTGAGCTTTACAAGTATAAAATACAGAATTTTTGTTTGTTTACATCAAATGACAGGACAGTTTCCTTAGTGAGATGCTGAAGATAGACTTTGGAAATTAAGGCTTGATTTTCTGAGTAAAGGTAAGATTGCCTGACCAGTGCACATGAGAAATGGTGACAAAAGAATTTCAGAAAGTTTACTTCCCAGTAAGTCTAAGGAAAACAATGACAGAAAGATTACACAATTATTATATTGCTAAAATAAAGAAATTAGCTGAAATCAAAACAGCCAAACTGAAATCTTAAAAGATAGTTCGTGTGTAGTGATTTGTATCTTTCTCAAGTGAAGGTGACCATTGAAACAGCCCTTTACTAGCTGTGTACCCAATAGAATTGAAAACATGTCCACACAAAAACTTGCACATGAATGTTCATAGCACACTATTATAATAGCCAAAAAGTATAAACAAACCAAATCTCTCTCAACTGGTGAAATGATCAATAAAATCGATGGCTAGTTCATTCCTCACCATTCTCATATCATTGTAGTATTAGATACCTATAGTAAAAGAATTAAGTCATCTCCTCTATCTTATGACTGAAAAGCATAGAGCTAGGAAAAATAACAGAAACTTCTAAAAACTGAGGCTAAAACTCAATTTAAGGATGGCATATGGTCACCATTACTCTCTTTTTAGTTCAGTGAAGAATACAAAGATGATCAAGCTAAATTTTGTTGCTGAGAACTATCTGTATATAAAAAAAAAAAATTGTATTATGAGGACCATCATATTTGCTTATTTACTGTGAATATTTATGTTTTGGTGCAGGAATAGTGTGATGTTTAATTAGCATATTTGATAACACTTCACTGGGGTTGTTTTAATATTGGGCATATGCACCATATTGTCAATCTACAGTTTGAAAATTTCTGAATTCCCAAACACTGCTGGTCCAAAGGATTTTAGTAATTGAAACTTTAGTAAGTGGTTTATTTATTTTTTATTTATTTATTTATTTTGAGATGGAGTCTTGCTCTGTTGCCCAGGCTGGAGTGCAATGGCATGATCTCGGCTCACTGCAAGCTCCGCCTCCGGGTTGACTCCATTCTCAGCTTCCCAAGTAGCTAGGACTACAGGTGTCCGCCACCACACCTGGCTAATTTTTTTGTATTTTTAGTAGAGATGCGGTTTCACTGTGTTAGCCAGGATGGTCTCGATCCCCTGACCTCGTGATCCACCTACCTCAGACTCCCAAAGTGCTGCGATTACAGGCGTGAGCCACCGTGCCCGGCCAATAAGTGATTTTAAAAGGACAGTTATGGGATCACTTAAGCTAACACAGTTCTTAGGTTAATACTATTACAAATTTTGTAAAAAAGTGAATTTTAGTGTCTTACTCAAAATTATTTCTAAAGCAAAAAAATGTTTTTAATGATATCAAGTGAGCTTGTTTTCCTGCATTATAAAAAGTTTAAAGCTTATAAACCATTCACAATATAGCATGAGATAATTTATTTTTAATAATTTCAACTTTTATTTTAGATTAAGGGGGTACACGTGCAGGTTTGATATATGAGCGTATTGCGTGACATGGAGGTTTGCTGAATGATTCCATCACCCAAGTAGTGAACATAGTACTTAATTGGTAGTTTTTCAGCCCTTGTCTGTCTCCCTCTCCCCCTGCTCTAATAGTCCCCAGTGCTAATGGTACACATCTTTATGTCCATGTGTGCCCAATAACAATATTTTTTATCTTCAGGTTTAACTTGCACAGAACAAAATTTTATATCAAAATCTGGTTATCATCAAGCTGCTTCAGAACATGGTCTTGTTGTCATTGCTCCAGATACCAGCCCTCGTAAGTGTTTGTGGTCCAGATATCCTTTATAAAAATCTAAATCTTTAAGAGTGTTATAAGTGGTATGATATATACATTATACAATTTGTTTTATATTTTTGCTGTTATCTCTATTAACCTTTCAAGTGGCATCATGACTCCAAAATACCATGTTATACATTTTCCTCAAGTTTTACTCATGACATGGCTCTTATGAAAGAGGATAGTTTTGCTATTCCCATTGTACAGATTAAGATACTTCAAAGCAGAGATTAAGCAACTCAATTCATATGTCATACTGGTACTACTGTCAAAATACTAATGTGTAATGCAGAGGAAATTATTTTTCTATTCCAGAGGTATAATGTCTTGTTAAATGATAATTACATCTTTTTTCATCTCTATTAACATCAACCATACAGTTAAACAAGTATTAGTTTTAGTATAAATGATTTGAATATTTACATTAGAGAAATGAAAGTATCAAATATGTGAGAACTCAATGCATCAGACAGTTAAAACTTGTTTTATGACTCTAGAAGTTTCAGGAAATAGAATTTAAATGGCAGTAAAACTAGGGAAGTTATATGGCTGGCCTGGCAAGTACTATATTTCCTTTCACAGGCTATATTATACAAAAACAAGGTGTATCTGGTTAGAAATATAATAACAGATTTAATTCAAAATAGCATCAAAAATATAAAATACCAAGGAATAAACTTGAAAAATAGAAAGATATATAAAAAGGAAACTGTAAAATTTTGTTATCATAAATGAAGACTTTAATAAATGGGAAAATGCTGTGTTTCTAGATGGATAAAATGAATCTTAAGACAAGGTCATGTCTTCAAATTACGTGTTACTGTAATTCTATTCAAAATCCCAATGGTTGATTTTTAACCACATGCAAGTATATAAAATAAAATGTAACAAGTTAAAAAGAAACATAAGAAAATTCCAGTGGAGGTTGGATAGATAGGGAAATGTGATGGAATGAGTCCATTAACAAAGCGATTTTCAGTTCAAGATAGTGAGTTGAGCACAAGCATCTCCCTCCCCACTCCTTTGTAAAGAGAATTTAAAAAGTGCTGGTAGTGAGAGAGGGTCATCAGGGAAGGGATCACAACACATGTCTGAAAGATAAAAAGAAGGTATCAGTCCTTTTGACAGGTAAACCAGAGTAAGGAAGCATATGTTCAAAGTACATAAGAAAGAAACTTCATCAACAAAGAAAGTTAATTTGCCTTACCTTGGCAGCTGAATACTCCAGCTTGGAAGGTCATTTCTTACCTCATTGGCCAGAACGAGTCACATGGTCCCATTCAAGAGCAAGAGGAGCAGGAAGTATAATCCTATCATGTACTCCAAAAGGCAGAGAGCTCACAACATTTGGTGAACAGTTCCCATGCAAATGGACTTGCAGCTTGATCCAAAAGTGTGTTATTAAACATGGGCCATTACTACAGAGCAGATGAAACCACAAGATTGTTTCTTGTAATAGGTGGCTGCAATATTAAAGGAGAAGATGAGAGCTGGGACTTTGGCACTGGTGCTGGATTTTATGTTGATGCTACTGAAGATCTTTGGAAAACCAACTACAGAATGTACTCTTATGTCACGGAGGAGGTAATTTAATTTGTATTGTAATTATTAACTGATGACTGCCAAGAGTTTGATTTTGAACACAGAGTCCTTACAATCCTGAGGATTTTAAACTAGGGTATAAAAGTTATTAGTAAGAATTCCAAAGTTTACTAGTACTATAGTCCTATTTACTGCAATTTAAATTAACAGTAAGTACAATTAAAGGATTTAATCATTATATATTGAGACCTGTTTATACTACCCAGAATAACCAAGAAAATGGTGTATGAAAAAAACCTTTAATTTGCCTGGCAGCCGGTTCATTTGGATGTATTTTATAGTGATAAGCCAAGGCTTAGTTAGAAAACATAAGTGGTAAAGCGTTACTTCTATTAATAATATTTGTATGCTGTTTATGCATTTTCTAAATTTTATATGATCTTCATTGTTAATATGTATACCATAAAAACTTAGAAACAATAATGTAAGTTTTTAATTACCCATAATTCTGTTACGCCCCCAAAACACTTATGTTTTGATATATTCCAGACTGTTTCTATGACTAGTTTTCACATAATTCTAAACTTTATTTTGTTCTTTTTTTAAGTTATATCTAAAAATATTTTCCAGTGTTCTAATTTTAATAATTGCATAATATTCTGTCATATGCCATAATTTACTTTTTCCTCTTATAGGATATTTATGGTTTTGTATCTATTTTTACCCTAATAAATATGACTGCATTGATTATCTTTGTGAATATCTCCCTAAGGACTTTTCCTGAGAATATATTCCAAAAAGTGAAATTACTAGGTCAAAACTTAAGAACATTTTAAAGGTTCTTTCTGCTTCACCTTCCTAAAGTGTTTTCTAAGAAATCTGTACAATATATTTCCCAGAGATATATTAGTAACCATGGTCTACCTGAGGATTTAGTTTTGTTTTATTTTCATTGTTGCTAGTTCAAACCATTGTAAGATTATGATTTGGCAATATTGATTGTGTAATTATTTTATATAACTTTGAAAATGTCTGAACTTATTTTCTTTGATATCTTTTGTCACACTATTATATTTTTTCTAGCTTCCCCAACTCATAAATGCCAATTTTCCAGTGGATCCCCAAAGGATGTCTGTTTTTGGCCACTCCATGGGAGGCCATGGAGCTCTGATCTGTGCTTTGAAAAATCCTGGAAAATACAAAGTAAGGTTATCTAAACTTCTAGTGATAAATATTTCTCTTGAATATTAGGAACCTTCAAAGAGTAAAATTATAATATTGTTAGTATTGGAACTAAACTTCCTAGTGTTGAGAACTTTGCGGTGTTTGATGGGTGGGTATTTAATTTGACCATAGAGTATAAGCTACAGAATCAGAAGCATAGGAATTCAGCAAGAGTGCCTTCTTTTTGGCCTACTAAAAGTATTATAAAATGTAGCTTCTCCTTTAATTGTTTTTATTCCAACTGTAGTTTGGAACACACTTTTTTCCCCTAAAGGTTATTATTACTGATTAATGTTACAGTGGCAGGATCTATCATTTATATTCTTACCAGGAATATCTTTGTAAAGTTGACTTTGATTTTCTGAGGTAAATGATATGATTTGTAGAAACTTAAGAATTCTGTTCTTAATGCCTCTAATGAAAATTGAAATGCAGCTTGATTAAAAAACATCACTCTCAGCCTTTCCCAGAGTCAAATTTGAATTAACTACCATATGTAGTGTGTCATACTGTGCAGAACAGCATGTTACAAGAGTTGAATAAGGAACTGTTAAAGCAACTAGCATCTTAAAATTTCTTCTGCCTTTAAATTTGCAGGGCTATTCATGCCCTTAAGATTGGTTTAATTCATTTCCTCCTCTTAGGAAGAACTTCTTGATTATTTTAGGTGTGCTACTGAGAAATGAAAATATTTCTCATAGCAGTTTCTTGCTGTGGCATCAAATATTTTGTTTTTGGTACGCTTTATTATGAAGTTTTACTAATTCATGGCATGACAGTGGACTTTCTAAGTAAGCATTTTTATTTCCATTTTTAAGGCAGTCTATTTATCATGTCTGAGGTAGAAAAGCAAACTTAGTTGATTTTTTTGTCCTTTAAAAAAGCTAGTAGATACCACTAAACATTTACATTGATGAGTACTCTGAAGTTGAGAGATCCCATCTCTGCATCTCATCCAGTGAAAAAGAACATTGTATAGAACACAGAGGTGTATTAAAAATTCTGTCATATTGAAAGGCATTGCTCACTGCTTTGTTGATACTGTTTAAGAGAAATCATGTGTCAGATTTAGTAACATGTTCACTAAGGTAAGCATGAACTGTTTTATATTACTATAGATTAATTTTCAGTGCTAAAAAAGCAGAAACACTGAACATAGACTTCTGTTTGTATCTTAATTAAATTACAATGTATTGTTTTGCATTATTTTAGCAACTATATTTATTAGCTCTCTTAATAGAATACACAAAAGATGTATTATGGAAAGGCCTGCAATCTAAGCCAGCAATATATCAAAAGGAAAATTGTTCACAGGGTTTTCGTGGCAAGTCAGAATTTTTAAGCAAATTGCAAGTAAATTCTATATTTTTAAGTAAGTTGCAAATATCTATTCATATTTAATTTAGCAAAATATAACTTGTTTTTAAATTTCTTTTGTTTCTGAAGTCTGTGTCAGCATTTGCTCCAATTTGCAACCCTGTACTCTGTCCCTGGGGCAAAAAAGCCTTTAGTGGATATTTGGGAACAGATCAAAGTAAATGGAAGGTAGGTACTGAATGGCTATCTTAATACTCATTAAGTTTCAAGTTTGTTTAAAAGGCTGGACATATCACAGACGTTATATTCCTACCCTGCTCAAGTTAGGGCTCTAGAGCTGAGACAACTTAGCAAAAGATATATATATGTATATATATATGTCAACAAAAAACCCTACTTTCTAATTGTATTGAATCATGGCAGATATTCTGGGGCTATATTTTTTTTCTACTAATGGTTAATTTATATTTTTATTTCTCAATTAACATAACTTCTAAATTAACATAACCAAAAAAATACCACATATTACAGGTTGAGCATCCCTAATCTAAAAATTCAAAATGCTACAATGAGTATTTCCTTGGAGCATGAGCTTTAAGCATCATGTAGATACTCAAAACGTTTCAGATTTTGGAGCATTTCTGATTTTGGATTTTTGGATTAGGGATGTTCAACCTGTGTTACTAAATTTGGACTTGCCTTTTACTAATTTTATGCTCAGTTGTGTAATAGAAGCAAAGAAGCCTGGCTTTTTAAATTACTTTGTGTATTTTTTTTTTCAAAATTCAGCATTTCAGATCTCAATTTTAAATTCCAGACATAAGAGTCTTTAAAAATAGATACTTTGTTATGTCATTTATGTGAATATTCTCACAGCAAGATTACTTTTTCAAGCGTGCAAACAGGTGCTTTCAAGTGGAAATAAAAATGACCCTTTTACCTGAGAACCATTTTACTCTTATGCAGAAATGGGCCATTTACAAATTCCACCAAGAGTTTGAATACTTTGCAAATGAACTCATCATCATGTGCATTGTTAATAAGCAGAAAATACTGGAATGGATAAAAAAATACAACTTGTTTGTCTTAAAGTATTTAAAGTATAGTTCTGTGTTCAGGGTTCATTCCTACATGAACCCTTATTTTATTTAAGGATGATTACTGAAATTCTAACAAATTTTATTTAAGGATGATTACTGAAATTCTAACTAAATAAAGGGTTCATCCTTTAGTAACTAGATTACAGTTTTGTTTAGGCTTGAATTTTTATTACATTTGAAGAATGCTAGAAATGATTTAGGATTAGGTTCTTTGAGAAATGACATTGTATATACATCAGTGTTTTGAGTCTTCATCAGGTGCAAAGTCTATGCTAAGTTCTGAGCTGTTTTGTCACGAAAATGGTGACCCTTTCACATCTACCAGGGGCTTGTGGTCTAACAGAAGAACTGGGTAGAAGACCAACTAACTGGAGGGAGAAGGTGAGAGGTAGAGGTACAGGTGACCTAAAAAGGAATCTAGATAATGTACTTTTCTCCAAGTGACAGTACATTTTACTGTCTTAATTACGTTGTGTTTAAGGTATTATTTAATTTACGATTGAAATCAGGAAACCATGTAGAATTATGAAATCATAGAATTTAGAACAAGTCAGACCCCACTCTTTTAAGATGAAAGGAAATAGAGTCTTCAAAAGCAGGATACTTAGAGGACAAATCTTTTCATGATCATTTGTCTTGGCCAATGTATAAAAGTTGTGGTTAATGAATATATATGAATAAGAATATTTCAAGGTGGATGATAAAACATAAAATTGTAACTAGTGGCAGCTCCTCAGATAATAAATTTGAGATGACGTTGATATGATTCAGATTATTCATACCAGGTCTTTCCGAAAGCTTATGTAGATAGCAGAGGTTTGGTGCTGTTCAACAGCAAAAAAGAAGGCTGAATGTATTTATGTCTGGAATTAGAGCCATAAAGAAGAGACATTAAAAAAAAAAAAAAAGATTATCTGAAATAGAGAATATTTGGAAAAAGATCATGGAGTTAGAAGAAGCTTCTAATTTCCAATTTGTGGAAGGAGTTATGAAGAAAAAGATCATGTTCTTACTGGAGTCAAGAGGAGATTAAGAATATTAAAGGTTTAGAAGGAAAAAGGCCATTTTGTGAAGAATGCCTGAGGTATGGGATTCTTGCCACTAGTCTAGGACTGCTTGAAAGTAGGGAAGAGACTATTATTAGAAAATAGAATTCCAAAGACCTTGTAAATAAAAGCCTGGCAAGTCAGGTTTGGAACCAACTTAAAAGCATATTTCTGATTTAATCGGCCTAAGAGCTTAAATAACTTTAAATTTCTGTTTGATACTAGTATAGTATTTCATGAAGAATATCTTTGAATTTATTTTTCAATGTTACTTCTCTTTTTACAGGCATATGATGCTACCTATCTTGTGAAATCCTATCCAGGATCTCAGCTGGACATACTAATTGATCAAGGAAAAGATGACCAGTTTCTTTTAGATGGACAGTTACTCCCTGATAACTTCATAGCTGCCTGTACAGAAAAGAAAATCCCCGTTGTTTTTCGATTACAAGAGGCAAGTATTAGGAAACTTTAGCTTGATCTAGATAATGTAACTATGAAAAATTAGGATTCTGTGGTATTTTCTTAACTTTATTTTAGAATATAAAATGCTACTTCTAGTAAGTTTTTAATTATATTCAGACACTTGAAGTGAAAGCCTGCCTATAAAATTAATTATATCTAACACTAAATTTGATAGAAATAGGAAAGCTTTTGGCAGTGAAAAATATTGTTTTCCATCAAACCAGTAAATAACAAGATGTTTAATGCTTGAATGATGATTAATCTTCAACATTAGCGCATACATCTTTCTTTACACAGATACCTTTGCTGCAGTAGTAGTAAAGGACAAACATCTACCGCTATTACTCCTTATTTTAGTCTACATTACTACATATTTTAGTCTCAGAAGTTAAGTATTATTTATCACACATGTGCTTTATATTATTTGACTTGCATACTAATCTATACGTTGTGCTACTTGATATTTCTAGTTGTTTAAGAATAATTGCTGATCCCAATGGGCTTGCAAGTTTTTTTTAACTAAAATATTTTTGATCGTCCACTACTCATCTAATTCTATATTTGCTACTATAGTCCTAATTAAGGAAATTCTGCTTTTATTTTTAAGAAAAATTCATAAGCTTCAGAATATAATTTAAAATATTTTAGAGTGAAAAATGAGCACTGAAAATTATACATGATCATGATTTTTAAATAAAATTTTATCCATGTTTAAGGATAATGTGTCAGGCACATTGATCTAAAATATAATTATGATGGTAAATGTTCAAATAAATCTAGATCACTGTGTAATGTGGTACATTACAGTTTGTAAAATGCTTTCACAGCATTAACTCATTGTTAATTCTTACACCACCAAATGAGATATCATTTCTTTCCTGTCCATATGTTTTACAAATGAGGAGACAGGCTCAGAGAAGTAACCTGCTTATCTAAGGTCACATAGCTAGTAAGTGGTGGAACCAGGACTGGAACTAAGGCTATTTGACTGCAAATACTGTCCTCCTGTCATTTATCAAGCCATTTTCAGGCAGCATGATGTGCTCCTGAGGAGCAAAGGAATGGAACTAGAGCTAGCACAAGGAGAAATTGTGCATCTGAGCAGTCTTCCTGTTTACAGAGATATTTTGCACATGTGAAATAAATAAATAAATATATATATATATATATATATATATATATATATATATATAGTGTGAGAAAATGTCAAAAACTAATACATTATATATACCTTGTTGTCTCTTAGTGTCCATCCTGGAGTAATAGAACTTTGTTTCAGATTTATTTGAACATTTACCATCACAATTAAATTTTAGGTCAACAACCAGCCTTGAGAAATCCAAATACGAATTTGACTATAAATATAGTAATACGTTTAACTGCAGTAACTATAGCTATAAGTGCATACCAAACCATGTTTTTTCCAAATGACCTTAATTTCTTGGCAGTACCCGTGTTGGATACCTAATTTGCTTCCCCAAAGACTGAGCCCAAAATTTCTGTTGTTTCTACAATGTTTCTGCCTGCCAACAAAGTCTGAAAATCTCTCAAGTTTGTTATAAAAACAGCAGAGTTAGAACATGATGACATTCTTGGAGGGAAAAATAAGTCAACTTATTTGTTTCTAAAATGCCTGTATCCCAAGCAACTAGAACACATAGTTGGTTATACTTAATGAATAGTTAAGACGAACCATTCAATTCTTCTAAAAAGTAAGAAAGTATTCAAAGCACCAGAGTCACAATCTTGAGTTCAGGTGCAGTTTGCTATTCACTTTACTTCCAGCATGATCAGGTTAAGAGTGAACTACACAGCTTGAAGCAGATTTCCTTTAGATTCCTTGTAATTGAATCAACAACTGAATGAACATGCCTAAGTAGTGGCTCCAGAGAGTCTACTTTCAGATTTTCTCACCAGCTTTGACCCAAGATTACCTTGGGTCCGAGAGTTTTATCACCTACTTTATCATTTGATTACAAGTATTGTATAACTGTATTTTCTTGTGGGATAGAAGCTGTGAAAAATAAGCTGAAAATAATAGGGGATATATATAAATAAATGATCTGAGAAGAAAGAAAGTAATTACAATCATGCACATGATTTACCCAATTTCATTCCTTTACCTCTTTTTAATGGTGTTAAATGCTCACAAATTATATTTATACTCTGTCAAATGTCAAAAAAAAAATTTTAGAGGGAGGGGTTAGTGCATTGGGGATGCTATTTGGTTATTATTATTGGGGATACTTATTTGGGGATAACTTACTTGGTTGTTGGAATTATTTCTCTAGTTCCATTCCTTTGCTCCTCAGGAGCACATCATTGCTGCCTGAAAATGACTTGATAAATGACAGCAGGACAGTATTTGCAGTCAAATAGCCTTAGTTCCAGTCCTGGTTCCACACTTACTAGCTATGTGACCATAGATACTTACTTGGCTATTTATATAATTTTTTCTTTTTCGATTTTGGCTTCAGGCAATCTAAATTTTAAAAAAATACTAGATAACAGAATTCTGATATCTAGTGTACAGAGATCAAATCTTAGTCTGAAAAAGAAGGGCCTAGTATGTCTTATCTTTAGTTACTGGAGTTACACTATGAAGAAGTTTCCAGAAACAGTATTCTCTTTTTGTGGAATAGAAGGAGAAGCTATACTACCTCCTTAAGGCTCAGGACCTTTTTGAAGATTGAGAGGCTGTTTTAACCTCTGCATCGGCCTGTTGGAGAAGAGTAAGAACATGGCAGAGAATCCCAGAAATGTAGAGCTCTCTCATTCATCTCTGAATCCAATGCTTATTTAGCATAGTTATCTAGCACAGAGACTCTCAATACTTGTTAAATGAATACAGTGCAAAGTCTTCCTCCTTATACACTGAAGAGATTTAATAACCTGGGGATTCTTATCCAAACTTTTCTAATTGGGTCTGGAAAATATGTAAGAAAACACTGCCTGTTAGGATAAACATTCATCATAGCTGCTGGAGCAGTGCTTCCTTTTTGAGAGTTGAGTGAAGAATGAAAGAATGAAATGTGTTCATTTATTTTTATACTCCAGGAGTCAGAGTTTTGCTACCAAGGATTTTCCATTTAAAGTGTGAGGTAGAGGAGAAAAGGCCCCTTCAAGTGTCACTAAACATAGGCATTTGCACAAGCTGCTTAACATATCATACCAACTCATTCGTCAAAGAATTTAATTAAAGAAGCCATCCCCATTTAATAAGACTGATAAACAGAATCCCTAGTCAGGGATGATACAGTTAGCTCAAATTGTATAACTTCAGCAGGATACCAATAGTTCAAATGTGTTCTATTGCCTTTTTGTTGATATTTTTTAAAATTCTTGAGCCCTCAATGGCAGGCATCTTCTTCTTTCTCATATAGGTGAATCTTTATCATTATGGAGCTTATGGTCATTTGTTTTGGATTTTAGATGTCTTGTCTTGCAATATATTCCTGGGTTTACCTTGGGACTTCTCTAATAATAATGATGGCTATTCATATGTGTGTGATGGCTCTTAACACACAAGAAACTAAGGATAAAAATATGGCATACTCAGTCACATTGGAACTTGGTCACACATGTCTTTTGAGGTATCTGTTTCCCTGCATCTGTACCCATTTTCTATCAGATCCATCTTTTGATCTGTGAAAAATGGCAGATAATACTTCGTACATTTTACAGGTTTTGTGACCTAAAACTCCAGGCCTGTTTAACTTCTTAACAATTCAAGAATTATATGGATGGAAAATGCTTTTCTTTACATTTCTTTTTTTTTTTTTTTAATTAATTTATTATTATTATACTTTAAGTTGTAGGGTACATGTGCATAACGTGCAGGTTTGTTACATATGTATACTTGTGCCATGTTGGTGTGCTACACCCATCAACTCGTCATTTACATCAGGTATAACTCCCAATGCAATCCCTCCCACCTCCCCCCTCCCCATGATAGGCCCCGGTGTGTGATGTTCCCCTTCCTGAGTCCAAGTGATCTCATTGTTCAGTTCCCACCTATGAGTGAGAACATGCGGTGTTTGGTTTTCTGTTCTTGTGATAGTTTGCTAAGAATGATGGTTTCCAGCTGCATCCATGTCCCTACAAAGGACACAAACTCATCCTTTTTTATGGCTGCATAGTATTCCATGGTGTATAT
>NC_037685.1:77632461-77746975 GCF_003255815.1 Theropithecus gelada | reverse complement strand
TTCTTCCTATCCATGAGCATGGTATGTTCTTCCATTTGTTTGTGTCCTCTTTTATTTCACTGAGCAGTGGTTTGTAGTTCTCCTTGAAGAGGTCCTTTACATCCCTTGTAAGTTGGATTCCTAGGTATTTGATTCTCTTTGAAGCAATTGTGAATGGAAGTTCATTCATGATTTGGCTCTGTGTTTGTCTGTTATTGGTGTATAAGAATGCTTGTGATTTTTGCACATTAATTTTGTATCCTGAGACTTTGCTGAAGTTGCTTATCAGCTTAAGGAGATTTTGGGCTGAGACAATGGGGTTTTCTAAATATACAATCATGTCATCTGCAAACAGGGACAATTTGACTTCTTCTTTTCCTAACTGAATACCCTTGATTTCTTTCTCTTGCCTGATTGCCCTAGCCAGAACTTCCAACACTATGTTGAATAGGAGTGGTGAGAGAGGGCATCCCTGTCTTGTGCCAGTTTTCAAAGGGAATTTTTCCAGTTTTTGCCCATTCAGTATGATATTGGCTGTGGGTTTGTCATAAATAGCTCTTATTATTTTGAGGTACGTTCCATCAATACCGAATTTATTGAGCGTTTTTAGCATGAAGGGCTGTTGAATTTTGTCAAAAGCCTTTTCTGCATCTATTGAGATAATCATGTGGTTCTTGTCTGTGGTTCTGTTTATATGCTGGATTATGTTTATTGATTTGCGAATGTTGAACCAGCCTTGCATCCCAGGGATGAAGCCCACTTGATCATGGTGGATAAGCTTTTTGATGTGTTGTTGAATCCGGTTTGCCAGTATTTTATTGACGATTTTTGCATCGATGTTCATCAGGGATATTGGTCTAAAATTCTCTTTTTTTGTTGTGTCTCTGCCAGGCTTTGGTATCAGGATGATGTTGGCCTCATAAAATGAGTTAGGGAGGATTCCCTCTTTTTCTATTGATTGGAATAGTTTCAGAAGGAATGGTACCAACTCCTCCTTGTACCTCTGGTAAAATTCAGCTGTGAATCCATCTGGTCCTGGACTTTTTTTGGTTGGTTAGGCTATTAATTATTGCCTCAATTTCAGAGCCTACTATTGGTCTATTCAGGGATTCAACTTCTTCCTGATTTAGTCTTGGAAGAGTGTAAGTGTCCAGGAAATTATCCATTTCTTCTAGATTTTCCAGTTTATTTGCATAGAGGTGTTTATAGTATTCTCTGATGGTAGTTTGTATTTCTGTGGGGTCGGTGGTGATATCCCCTTTATCATTTTTAATTGCGTCGATTTGATTCTTCTCTCTTTTCTTCTTTATTAGTCTTGCTAGTGGTCTGTCAATTTTGTTGATCTTTTCAAAAAACCAACTCCTGGATTCATTGATTTTTTGGAGGGTTTTTTGTGTCTCTATCTCCTTCAGTTCTGCTCTGATCTTAGTGATTTCTTGCCTTCTGCTAGCTTTTGAATGTGTTTGCTCTTGCTTCTCTAGTTCTTTTAATTGCGATGTTAGAGTGTCAATTTTAGATCTTTCCTGCTTTCTCTTGTGTGCATTTAGTGCTATAAATTTCCCTCTACACACTGCTTTAAATGTGTCCCAGAGATTCTGGTATGTTGTATCTTTGTTCTCATTGGTTTCAAAGAACATCTTTATTTCTGCCTTCATTTCGTTATGTACCCAGTAGTCATTCAGGAGCAGGTTGTTCAGTTTCCATGTAGTTGAGCGGTTTTGATTGAGTTTCTTAGTCCTGAGTTCTAGTTTGATTGCACTGTGGTCTGAGAGACAGTTTGTTATAATTTCTGTTCTTGTACATTTGCTGAGGAGTGCTTTACTTCCAATTATGTGGTCAATTTTGGAGTAAGTACGATGTGGTGCTGAGAAGAACGTATATTCTGTTGATTTGGGGTGGAGAGTTCTATAGATGTCTATTAGGTCTGCTTGCTGCAGAGCTGAGTTCAATTCCTGGATATCCTTGTTAACTTTCTGTCTCGTTGATCTGTCTAATGTTGACAGTGGAGTGTTGAAGTCTCCCATTATTATTGTATGGGAGTCTAAGTCTCTTTGTAAGTCTCTAAGGACTTGCTTTATGAATCTGGGTGCTCCTGTATTGGGTGCATATATATTTAGGATAGTTAGCTCTTCCTGTTGAATTGATCCCTTTACCATTATGTAATGGCCTTCTTTGTCTCTTTTGATCTTTGATGGTTTAAAGTCTGTTTTATCAGAGACTAGTATTGCAACCCCCGCTTTTTTTGGTTCTCCATTTGCTTGGTAAATCTTCCTCCATCCCTTTATTTTGAGCCTATGTATGTCTCTGCGTGTGAGATGGGTCTCCTGAATACAGCAGACTGATGGGTCTTGACTCTTTATCCAGTTTGCCAGTCTGTGTCTTTTCATTGGAGCATTTAGTCCATTTACATTTAAGGTTAATATTGTTATGTGTGAACTTGATCCTGCCATTATGATATTAACTGATTATTTTGCTCGTTAGTTGATGCAGTTTCTTCCTAACCTCAATGGACTTTACATTTTGGCATGTTTTTGCCATGGCTGGTTCCGGTTGTTCCTTTCCATGTTGAGTGCTTCCTTCAGGGTCTCTTGTAAGGCAGGCCTAGTGGTGACAAAATCTCTAAGCATTTGCTTATCTGTAAAGGATTTTATTTCTCCTTCACTTATGAAACTTAGTTTGGCTGGATATGAAATTCTGGGTTGAAAATTCTTTTCTTTAAGAATGTTGAATATTGGCCCCCACTCTCTTCTGGCTTGTAGAGTTTCTGCCGAGAGATCTGCTGTTAGTCTGATGGGCTTCCCTTTGTGGGTAACCCGACCTTTCTCTCTGGCTGCCCTTAAGATTTTTTCCTTCATTTCAACTTTGGTGAATCTGGCAATTATGTGTCTTGGAGTTGCTCTTCTCGAGGAGTA
Organism: Theropithecus gelada; assembly: GCF_003255815.1. Classification (NCBI taxonomy): domain Eukaryota; kingdom Metazoa; phylum Chordata; class Mammalia; order Primates; family Cercopithecidae; genus Theropithecus; species Theropithecus gelada. The sequence goes on along the minus strand of NC_037685.1, from coordinate 77,744,084 downwards.
TCTTTGTGGCGTTCTCTGTATTTCCTGGATTTGAATGTTGGCCTGCCCTACTAGGTTGGGGAAGTTCTCCTGGATGATATCCTGAAGAGTGTTTTCCAACTTGGTTCCATTTTCCCCCTCACTTTCAGGCACCCCAATCAGACGTAGATTTGGTCTTTTTACATAGTCCCATACTTCTTGCAGGCTTTGTTCATTTCTTTTTCTTCTTTTTTCTTTTGGTTTTTCTTCTCGCTTCATTTCATTCATTTGATCCTCAATCGCTGATACTCTTTCTTCCAGTTGATCGAGTCGGTTACTGAAGCCTGTGCATTTGTCACGTATTTCTCGTGTCATGGTTTTCATCTCTTTCATTTCGTTTATGATCTTCTCTGCATTAATTACTCTAGCCATCAATTCTTCCACTTTTTTTTCAAGATTTTTAGTTTCTTTGTGCTGGGTACGTAATTCCTCCTTTAGCTCTGAGAAGTTTGATGGACTGAAGCCTTCTTCTCTCATCTCGTCAAAGTCATTCTCCGTCCAGCTTTGATCCGTTGCTGGCGATGAGCTGCGCTCCTTTGCCGGGGGAGATGCGCTCTTATTTTTTGAATTTCCAGCTTTTCTGCCCTGCTTTTTCCCCATCTTTGTGGTTTTATCTGCCTCTGGTCTTTGATGATGGTGATGTACTGATGGGGTTTTGGTGTAGGTGTCCTTCCTGTTTGATAGTTTTCCTTCTAACAGTCAGGACCCTCAGCTGTAGGTCTGTTGGAGATTGCTTGAGGTCCACTCCAGACCCTGTTTGCCTGGGTATCAGCAGCAGAGGCTGCAGAAGATAGAATATTGCTGAACAGCGAGTGTACCTGTCTGATTCTTGCTTTGGAAGCTTCCTCTCAGGGGTGTACTCCACCCTGTGAGGTGTGGGGTGTCAGACTGCCCCTAGTGGGGGATGTCTCCCAGTTAGGCTACTCAGGGGTCAGGGACCCACTTGAGCAGGGAGTCTGTCCCTTCTCAGATCTCAACCTCCGTGTTGGGAGATCCACTGCTCTCTTCAAAGCTGTCAGACAGAGTCGTTTGCGTCTGCAGTGGTTTCTGCTGCTTTTTTGTTGTTGTTGTTGTTGTTGTGTAGCTGTGCCCTGTCCCCAGAGGTGGAGTCTACAGAGACAGGCAGGTTTCCTTGAGCTGCTGTGAGCTCCACCCAGTTGGAGCTTCGCAGCAGCTTTGTTTACCTACTTAAGCCTCAGCAATGGCGGGCGCCCCTCCCCCAGCCTCGCTGCTGCCTTGCCGGTAGATCACAGACTGCTGTGCTAGCAATGAGGGAGGCTCCGTGGGCGTGGGACCCTCCCGGCCAGGTGTGGGATATGATCTCCTGGTGTGCCTGTTTGCTTAAAGCGCAGTATTGGGGTGGGAGTTACCCGATTTTCCAGGTGTTGTGTGTCTCAGTTCCCCTGGCTAGGAAAAGGGATTCCCTTCCCCCTTGTGCTTCCCAGGTGAGGCGATGCCTCGCCCTGCTTCAGCTCTCGCTGGTCGGGCTGCAGCAGCTGACCAGCACCGATCGTCCGGCACTCTCCAGTGAGATGAACCCAGTACCTCAGTTGAAAATGCAGAAATCACCGGTCTTCTGTGTCGCTCGCGCTGGGAGTTGGAGACTGGAGCTGTTCCTATTCGGCCATCTTGCTCCGCCCCCCTCTACATTTCTTTTTTATATAGGAAACTGTAATTTAGCTCTAAATTTAACTAGCCAGCTGGGACTAGTCTAATCATTGAGAGACATGACACCAAGTAATTACAAGGCTCAGCTTTAATTTTGACAACATTCCTGTCACATTTACTTCCATGATAGAAGACAGATTGCTTTAGAAGACTTAAGTTACCTTGATCTTAAACTAGAACTTTTTATTAACTGCTGTTCCCAAGATAAACATTTAATACCTCTCTGGAAGGGAGAGATTGAGAACATTTACTGATTCATCAAAACCTTGGGGATTTGCCTTGTTCTCTGAAGCGTCAGTGATATTTTTATTAGCTCTATTTTTATTTCTTAGGTGCTTAGAAAAATTCCCATTTTTTCCCATCAGTGACCATTCACTAGTTCAAAACTGGAAAAAAAAAATCTTTGTTAGACTTTGATTTCTTTCAGTATATTCAACCTTGTATTTTAATTGTAGATAGAGATAAATTATCTGGTGTTTGATACCCTTAGAAAGTGCTTCCCACCTGGAGTGTAAATTAGTTTAACCATTGTAGAAGATAGTGTGGTGATTCCTCAGACCTGGAGGCAGAAATGCCATTTGACCCAGCAATCCTATTACTAGGAATCTACCCAAAGGAATATAAATCATTCTGTTATAAAGATACATGCACACGTATGTTCACTGCAGTACTATTCAGTACTATTCGATAGCAAAGACATGGAATCAACCCAAACACCCATCAACGATAGACTAGATAAAGAAAATGTGGTACATATACACCATGGAATACTATGCAGCCATAAAAAGGAATGAGATCATGTCCTTTGCAGGGACATGGATGGAGTTGGAAGCCATTATCCTCAACAAACTAATGCAGGAATAGAAAACCAAATACCAGGCCGGGTGTGGTGGCTCACGCCTATAATCCCAGCACTTTGGGAGGCTGAGGTCGGCAGATCACGGGGTCAGAAGATCGAGACCATCCTGGCTAAGATGGTGAAACCCCGTCTCTACTAAAAATACAAAAAAAAATTAGCTGGGCATGGTGGCATACACCTGTAGTCCCAGCTACTCAGGAGGCTGAGGCAGCAGAATCATTTAAACCTGGGATGTGGAGGTTGCAGTGAGCCAAGATCATGCACTCCAGCAAGACTCCATCTCAAAAAAAAAAAACAAACACTAGATGCCCTCACTTATAAGCGGGAGCTAAATGATGAGAACACATGGATATATGGAGGGCAACAACACACACTGGGGCCTGCCAAAGGGCGGTGGGAGTTGGGGAGAGCATCAGGAAGAATAGCTAATAGATGCTCAGCTTAATACCTAGGTGATGGCTTGATCTGAGCAGCAAACCACCATGGCACACATTTACTTATGTAATTGCATATCCAGCACATGTACCCCTGAACTTAAAAGTTGAACAACAGCAACAAAAAAAAGTGAAAATTCTTACCACTTTAATACTTTATTATTTTTTTTTTTTTTGGAAGACTATTTTTTATATTATACTCAGAAGAGATGTCAGAGTCACCAGAAAGGGATTATGTCTCCATTTACCTACAACAATGGTTTTAAATGACTGGATAGGTAGAAATCTCTTTCAACTTAACTGCTTAGCACATTACATTTTTCTCAGTTTCATGTAGTTTTCTAAAGGTTACTGACTTTTTACCTAATTTGATATATTGCTAAGGGATGTCAGCACTTAATTATTCCTTTCTCCTCAAATAAAGATATGACATGCATTTACTGTGTAGGAGGAATTCTTAACATGATTTATGATGGCTGATGTTTGACTTCCCAACAATGATAGAACATTTGGGCATTTTTGTGTTCTTTTTCTATATTGTTTGTGTGCTTATTTTGTGTTTTAATAGTCACTGACATTGATGTGCTGCATTTGTGAATTGAAATGTCTTGCCCATGTTTCTAAGGTCTCTAAATCCTGATTCTTTTCATCTTGGTTGATATGATAGTGTCTACTCTACATATTTAATGTACTCTACAGTGTTGATATGACATGTCTACTCTGCATATTTAATTAATGTGTTACTTCCTCTCTTTACATATTAATGGCAGCATTTAGAAGTTAGGCTATATTTAGAAGCTAGGCAGAGTGTTTAGTTTTCCTTCATATTTTTGCTGCTCTTTTAATGTACAGTGAAAATGTTAAAGTACAAATATGATAACCTTGATTTAATTTTAAACCTTCCTCATACTTCCTTAATGTTATGACTATTTGTAAGCAAATTAAGTGATCTTAGAGATATATTTAATGTTCCTAATATTGATGTTTCTGAATGGTAGATAAATGTCTTATCTCCTTGTCTTCTAGGGTTATGATCATAGCTACTACTTCATTGCAACCTTTATTACTGACCACATCAGACATCATGCTAAATACCTGAATGCATGAAAAACTCCAAATAAGAGAATCTCTTCAGGATTATAAAAGCAAAATGCAACTGTATTGCTGAGCAAAAAAAAAAAAAAAAAAAAAGTTCAAAATCATTGGATTTTGTAATGCTAAAAGGGCTTTATTCTATAGTTGAATCTCCTCTGAATAAAGATACAAAACCTACTTCTGATGTTAAAAGTTATTTTACAAGTGTTCACATAGGAAATCTTTAATGCTCTATAGCTTTGTCAGTGTCGTTTGGAAATTCTTGTATTAATCCCAGGTCATAGAATATCAATGTAATCCTATTTGAGTATAGAATAGTAACTCCAGAACAGAAAGACTTAAAAGTAATTTAGCCCGGCCGGGCGCGGTGGCTCACGCCTGTAATCCCAGCACTTTGGGAGGCCAAGGCAGGCGGATCGTGAGGTCAGGAGATCGAGACCATCCTGGTGAACACAGTGAAACCCTGTCTCTACTAAAAATACAAAAAAAATTAGCCAGGCATGGTTGCGGGTGCCTGTAGTCCCGGCTACTCGGGAGGCTGAGGCAGGAGAATGGCGTGAACCCGGGAGGCGGAGCTTGCAGTGAGCCGAGATGGCGCCACCGCACTCCAGCCTGGGCGACAGAGTGAGACTCCGTCTCAAAAAAAAAAAAAAAAAAGTAATTTAGCCCAGACTCCTCACCTTTCCAGACTTTAAGCGTCTGAAAACATGGACTGTCTTTGTCATGTTCATTGTTGTATCTCGTGTCTAGCAAGTGCTTGATTTCTAGTGGGTATTTCATAACTGTTAGCTACAGAATAAGGAGGTAGGCTCAGAAAGGTTAAATGAATTCCCCATCATTACACAGCTATTTGTGGGATATTAGAAGACAGATTATCTTTTCTTACCTATTGAGCCTAATATATTTGTGAACATTGGTTTTTGGGTGTATTGAGGCTCTCAAGAATTAAATAAGATTCAATCTGAAACTGGCTAAACAAGGAAACATTAATTTCATGTTACTGTAAACATGAATATTTTCCCGTAGTCGCAAGCAGAGATTTAACTTGGTGAGCTCACCAAGAAAAGTAATGTCTCTGTAAATACCAAATTGTTTTTCTTTAAGAACTTAATAGACAAACTTTTTGAAGTGTGATAAAAGCCAGTAAAACATGATAGAAGCCAGTAAAGCCTGGCTGCTTTAAAAATATATATTTTTTCTGTTAAAAAATAAATTTTAAACATTCAATAGGAATGCATATTATGGTAATTGAAGAAAATGACATTAGGTTCTTAAAGTTATAAAATTAGTATTATTTAAGTATCAGTAGTCAAGGTTGAGCCCTAGAGTGAGCTATACACAAAATGATTGTCATCTAAACAGTCTTGTGTCTTCTAATAAGGAAGATCATTCATAAACGTTTTACATGCCGGTAATTTATTTGTGAAGAAAAACAATTGTATTGTCCCTAAGATCATTTGAAATTGAGGTTTACACCAGAGAAACAAAACTAGTAGGAAATATATACATTATGATTTAAAAAAAAAAAAATGAGGAATTGGCATACCTGATTATGAGGGCTGGCTAAGCAAGTCCAAAATCCATAGAGCAGTAGTCAGGAAGGGACAGTCAGAAGCAGGATGGACTCTGCACATGGGCTCAAGCTGTTGTCCATAGGAGAAATTTCTTCTCTCCTGGTGAGGCCTCAGTCTTGCTTTTAAGGCCTTCGGATTAAGTGAGGTCCATTGGATTGTCTCTTCCTCTTTAAAGTCAGTTGATTAGGGACTTCAATTGTATCTGCAAAATTCCTTCATAGCAACACCTAGATTAGTATTTGAATAACAGGAGACCGTAACTTGGCTAAGTTAGTTTATCATTGTAAGAAAATAGTTGCTTTGCTTTTTTGCGTGGTAAATGCAAAACATTTAAATATTCATTAAGTAATTACTGACGAAATAGCTAATGTTGGTAAAGAGAAAGACCTTTAGTTAAAACACAGAAATGACTGTTGAGGATAATAAACCAATACATTTGAGCTTGCTTTTTTGTGCTGCAAATGCTGGCCTGGGGAGGGATGAGTCCTTATCAATGCCTAAATGTAACATAAGTTTCCCCAACTAGAAAGAGTTCAATCTCAATGTCTCTTATATTGTAAGGTTCCATCTCAGTGACCTAATTAATAATAAATAACCTAAACATTAACTCCCAATGCTTGTTTAAGGTGTTTCTAGAAGTCACCTGACAATCAGGTATAAAAGGAGGTAAAGGAATCTGAAATTTCCTGGGTTATGTTCAATGTAACACCCTTGTGAAGATTATGTTCTTGAAGAAACGTAATACTGTAAAACTACCACCATCAAGAGTGAAAGGACAAGCCACAAAGTAGATGCAGATGCTTGCAATACATATATCTGACAAATAACTTGTATCTAGAATGCATGAAGAACTCTCACAAATTCTTAAAAACACAAAATTTGGCAAAAAAAAATTTTGTACTTAACAAAATAGGACAAATATGGCTAATGAATGCATGAAAATGGGCTTAATAAGACTGAGAAAATATGAATAAAAACTACAATGAAATGAAACTACACACCTACCTGAATGGCTAAAGTTCAGACAATGGAAAATCCCACAAGTTGATAAGGATACATGGCGACCTGAATTATACCGCTAATAAGGTGCACACTGGCAGGGTCCGCTAAAGTCTAGTTCAACCTTAGCAAACTGCTAAGGTCTGGTGAGGCTTCAGACCCTACTTAGCACGTCTCCTATAACCTTTAAATGCATGTTTCTGTACTTAACAGGAACATTATGATTATATGAGAATATTTAGAGCAACACCATTCATGATAGCCAAAATCTAGAAATAACCTGAATGTCCATCTATAACAGAATTAGTACAATTGGAGCATATTCATACGATGGAATATTCTACATGAATAAAATGAACACTATAACTGGATGCAGTAACATGGATGGGGTCTCAGCCATAATCTGAAGTGAAAGAATCCTGACACCAAATTATGTGCTATATAAATAACTTGGTGCCATTTTATATCAGATTCTAGGCCAGGCATAATTGATTCATATTGAAGTCAGGAGGTGTTACACATAGCAAGGCAATGGAGGGGGCTGGGGGAGGGCATTCTGAGGGAGAGGCCATTGGAGCATGGCAGGAGAGAGTACTATGGATGCTATCTTTCTTCATCCAGTTGCTTGCTACGTGAGCATGTTCACTGAAAATTCATCAGGCCATGCATGTAAGATTTATAAACTTTTTAATATGTGTTATAGTTCAATAAAGTTTACATTAAAAGTATATTAAGTAGTTACGCTGTGAAGATCATAAATATACTACTGCATGAAGAATGTAAAAACCCTGATGTTATTACAAACAATACTTATCTTGGGGAATACAATTTCCAGTGGCTGCATCATTTATCAATTCAAGTAATATTGTATCTCAAACCACTTAGAAGTGAAGGTGATGTGAAAAGTTGCTGCAAAAAGTGGCTGTAGGCTGGGCACAGTGGCTCACATCTGTTATCCCAGCACTTTGGCAGGCCGAGGTGGGTGGATCATTTGAGGTCAGGAGTTCGAGACCCGCGTGGCCAACATGGCAAAACCCCATCTCTACTAAAAATACAAAAATTAGCCAGGTGTGGTGGCAGGCGCCTGTAATCCCAGCTACTCGGGAGACTGAGGCAGGAGAATTGTTTGAACCCGGGAGGCAGAGGTTGCAGTGAGCCGGGATCACACCACTGCACTCTAGCCTGGGCAACGAAGTGAGACTCTATCCCCCTCCCCCCGCCAAAACAATGGCTGTAGTGATGTTACTGATATTAACGATGCAAATGAGTTAAGATAAAACCATGTCATAAAATCTTACAACAGAATATTTAATATTTCCAAGCTGACATCTCTCAAATATATTTGAAGTATACATATAAAAACTGTGACAAGTAGGCATTAATTATATATTTTAAAATGTATAAATGTATTTGAATTAGCCAAACTTTTGGATGTTATCATTAGAAAAATGCAGATCCAGACCAGGTGCTGTGGCTCGCACCTGTAATCCCAGCACTTTGGGAGGCCGAGGTAGGCAGATCACAAGGTCAGGAGTCCAAGACCAGCCTGGCCAACATAGTGAAACCCCATCTCTACTAAAAATACAAAAATTAGCCTGGCATGGTGGCAGGAGCCTGTAATCCCAACTACTCGGGAAGCGGAGGCAGAAGAATCGCTTGAACCCAGGAGGCAGAGGTTGCAGTAAGCTGAGATCGTGCCACTGCACTCCAACCTGGGCGACAGAGTGAGACTCCATCTCAAAAAAAAAAAAAGAAAAGAAAAGAAAAAGAAAAATGCAGATCCTCTCATGTTCAAGGTTGTCTTGTCTTTAGGCACACTGGGTATATATAGTATGTAACGGATTACATTGTTTTATCAACCTTCTGAAATGAAAGCCACTATAAAATTAAAACAGCCAGATTTTTTTCTAAGCTTTCATTTTTGAAGCCTAGTCTCCAATAATCTGAAGAATTGGGGGTTCAGATGAAGAAACGAAATGTCACTGTTGGTGTTCCAGTGATGGAGATGGCAACAGCAGTAGCTAAGAAGACACTGGCAGAGGTTGCCGGGGGGAGGGGAGGGGGCAAGTAAAGATGCAGCAATGGCCACAGCAGCACAGGGGACCGTGACATAAGAAGCATCCACTACAGTTGAGATGGAGGACTAAGTGTTAGAACCAGTAAGAGTTTTGTAAAGTGGCTAGAAACAATATAAATATCTCAAAATTAGGAATTTTTCTATAAGTCTATGTTTAACAAAAATTATTTTAAAATGATCCTATTCACAGCAGCAACAAAAAACTACCTAGAAAGAACTCAAACGAGAATTGTATAAGACCTCTAGTAAATAAAGCAAGTCTTAAACAAATGGAAAGCAGTATCATATTCATGGAAGAAAACTCTCAATATTGTAAGGCTACAAACGTACCCCAGATTAACCTACAAATGCGTTATAATCTTAATCAAAATCTCAAAGTTGTTCATGGAACTTGACAAGCTAATTATAAAATTTATATGGAAGAATATGCCAAGACAGCTTGAGAGAGAACAAATTGCTCTGCCAGTTGTCAAGACAGATTATAAGGCTGTGATCATTAAAACGGGTTTGGACTCAGAAGAGTTCAATCCATCAGAAAAGTCCTGCCACAGACCCACACAGAAATTTAGTGTATGTTAATGGCAATGTCTCAAATCAGCGAGGAAAACATGGGCCTTTCTGTAAATGGTGCTTCCAAATTATTTCTCAGCAGCTTTGTGGAGGAAGATATACAAAAGGAGGCCTGTATAAAGGCGTGCATTGCAGGCTTGTTTGTAATAAATATGAAAACAATCCCAAACATTTAAGAATAAAAGTAAGTTGGTGAAAAATGCACATAATTTGACACTGTTTACATTTTCACAAGCCATCAAAACAACATGTATTTTGCTATAGGTACAAATATATTTCATGGGAAAAGGTCTGAATGGAAATAATGAGTTACTTCTGGGAAAGAGGAGGAGGGCACCAGAGTTGAGAATAACAGCCAGAAAAGCTTTATTTCTGGTGGATGATATCATTTTTACAGAAAAAGTTATTCATGTATATTTTCAGTTGTAAAATATTAATTTTAAACACTAATGTTTATTTAATAAGTGTTGAAAATCGAAAAGAACAGTGCTTACACTCATCTGTGCCAAGGTCCAGAAACACATCTTCATGCTTCTTACTTTGTTTGTATTTCTGAGAACTTAAGTTCTGGTTCAAAAACACATTGGAATTAAAAAAAAAAATAGAATTAACATAGCTTACTGTGTGAATAATGAGACTTTCAGGAGAAGAAACCCTTGTAAGGTCCTGCCTCCCAAAGGTACTTCAGGAAGGTCATTGCATCTTTCAAAGGCCAATTCCTCATTGGAAAGCAGAGTAAACAAACAAAAACTCCTACACTAACTCCCAGGGCTGTGTAGCAAGACAAGATACCCATATGAAATCTGTCATCTTATCCAGATGTTAGTGACTAGATGCATTAGGGCCATTGAACTTCAAAGTGACCCATGCCGTCCTTCAGGAGTGTGCAAGACCATCCAATGGACCGGATTAGAGCTTCTGTCTATATTTACTTTTATTTCATCCTCTCATGTTAAAATTTCTATTTTTGTGCATGTCTTATAATATACATAGCATATTGGGATGCTAATGTATACGATTATAAATTAAAAGTCATATATTATGGGCGTGTGTGGCAAATGCGCCTCCCAAATTTCTTTTTAAACTTACTTTTTAAACCACAACTTTCTGAGTAAGCATTGTGAGCACCAACACACAGAATATCTATTGTGCTATTAGTTTCTACTCTGCCAGTACCAAGAATGGTTGGCTATAGAAATAAAATATTTTCCTCAAGGAGAGAACATAGTTTGTAAATTTCTCATCCTTTCATAGCCCTGCTAGTTCAAAAGAAAATGTCTTTTGGTCATCAGATATTTTTTTTTTTAATTAAAGGAATCTATACTCTTGTATTTGGCTCAACCTTGGGACTCCAATCCATGACCAGTGAATTTTCAATTTTATTTGTGTCTCTTTGGCACCAGGTGGCAGCCTCTGTCTCTAATGGCACTTAATGAGCTTCACTTTCTGGTGATAGTACGGAAAGAAAATAGAGTCCTAGCACTTTCTTTTTTGGATGATAATGGTATACTCAATTAGCCAAATAAAGTAACATTTTCATCTTATTGGGCCTATTGGAAAAATTGAAACATCCCTAAAAATGAGGCATGGGGCTGGGAAGTGGGTGAGGCAAGATACTTTTTTTTTCCAATTTATCCCAGATATTATTTCGGGCATTCTGGTTTTGGGGTGTATGATTGTGTGTGTGTGTGTGTGTGCATTTAAACCCTGCATTTAGAGTTGTAATATTGACCCTAGGCTGTTCAGGTGGTTGACTGAAGGGAGATTGCCTTGTTGGTCATTACTGGTTCAATGGGATTCATATTCCTGAAAGAGGAAAGCCTTTTCCTTTTGGGTCTCTTCTGAACACATTTGAGTAAAAACACTGCCACCCAGTGTTTCTTTTAGGAGAAGCACAATAAATATACCATGCACGCTTAAAAAGTTTTCTAGGATGAATAGTATATCACCCATTTTCTTAGTTATATTCAAATAAGGCCTGACAGACTACAGAACATGCCCTGCTTTAAATGTAAAACACTCCGGGCTCAGTGGCTCACAACTGCAATCCCAGCACTTTGGGAGACTGAGGCAGGAGGGTTGCTTAAACAGGAGTTTGAGACCAGCCAGGGTAACAGTGAGACATTGTCTCTACAAAAAATAGAAAAAAAAAATTAGCTGGGTATGGTGGCGTGTGCCTATAGTCCCAGCTACCTAGGAGGTTGAGGTGGGAGGATTGCTTGAGCCCAGGAGGTCAAGGCTGCAGTGAGCCACAACTGCACAACTGCACTCCTGCCTGGGTAACAGAAAAAGATCCTGTCTCAAAAATAAAAATAAAATATTCCAGCCCATATCATGCTACATAATGCAGAGAGGCTATCCCAGATGTTGGAATGATTGATTTTCAAGCATGAATTCTAAGACAATCCTGCAAATATTCCAGACTTATGTAGTCATTCTGACCTGGATCATGGCAAAAAGACCAGGCTAAGGGCTTTGTCACCATTTGAATCCTCCCTCAACCTTTCTGCCGCAGTCACAGTCGTTCTCATCCAGCCCTCAAGAAGGGCTCTCCAGGCCAGGCACCGTGGTTCACACCTGTAATCCCAGCACTTTGGGAGGCCAAGGCAGATGGATCACTTGAGGTCAGGAGTTCGAGACCAGCCTGGCCAACACTGTGAAATCCCGTCTCCACCAAAAATACAAAAATTATCTGGGCATGGGGGTGAACGCCTGTAATCTCAGCTACTGGGGAGGCTGAGGCAGGAGAATCACTTGAACCCGGGAGGCAGAGGTTGCAGTGAGCTGAGATCGCACCAGCCTGAGCAACAGAGCAAGACTCCAACTCAAAAAAAAAAAGAAAGAAAGAAAGAAAAAAGTGCTCTCCAGTACAGTTCAAAGCAACCTTAGGTAGCAGCTCCCTCTTGCAGGGCCCACATCTGGAGAAACCTGTCCTCCCGCCTGGTCTCTTTGCCCTGCCACCCCACAGGCTGTGCCTTTGCCCACCCCTCCTCTTCTGCCCTCCTCATTCCCAGGGGAGGGGAAGGGGGGCAAATGCACAGCATTCCAACATCTTTCTCTGAAAATTTCTGGCCTCCTCACCTCTTCTTGTATTTTTCATAGAGCCTGTTGGACAGAAGTGGGATTTGCATCCTCTTTGCGATGAACGAGCACCTTGTTTTGGAAGGTGGTGGAACAGAGCGCCCATTATTTTGGGACCTCTGCTATAACCATAACATCATTTTACACACATAAGTAAAAGAGAGATAATGACAGTAGGACCTACATCCCAGGGTCATAGAGGATCAAATGAAATAACCCAAATAAAGCCTTGAGCTATTTACTCATCTTTTTTTAGTTATTAGATATTTGGTCAATGGCTTGGTAAATAGAGCAAGAGGTTACAGCATCATCGTTAAAAGTGTGGGCTCCAAGACAAACTCCAGGAGTTGAATCCCAACTATGCCACTTAGTATTCATGACATCTTGAACAACTGGCCTCCCTGTGTGATGGGGATGATTGTAGATGCTATCTCACAGGGTTGTTGTAAGAGTTACAGGCATTGCTACCTGTACACCTCCTGAACAGTGCCAATTAGGTAGTAGCCACTTGTATTACTCAGGGTTCTCCAGAGAAACAAGATCAATAGGATATATATATATAGAGAGAGAGAGAGATGGATGACAGGGGATTTGTTAGAGAGATTGGCTCATGTGACTGTGGAGGCTGAGGAGTTCCACAACATGCCATCTGAGAGCTGGAGAACCAGAGGAGCTGGTAGTGTGGCTCAATCCAAGTCTGAAGGTCTGAGAAACAGGGGAGCCAATGGTGTCACTCTCAGTCTGACGCCGGAGACTGGGAACCTGGGGGACTGCAGGTGCAAGTCTTGGGGTCCAATTGTAATGTAGGTCCTATTGTCATTTTCTCTCTTTTACTTCTGTGTGTAAAAGGATGTTATGTTGGGTCTCCTTCTATCCTAGTTCTAGCAGAGGGCTGGAGAACTTGGAGTTCTGGAGAACAGGAGAAGCGGGTGCCCCAGCTTCAGGAGAAACAGATAATTCACCTTTCCTCTGCCTTTCTGTTCTATCTGAGCCCTCGGTCGATTGGGTGGTGCCCACCCTCACTGGTGAGGGCAGGTTTTATTTACTCAGTTCGCTGACCCAAATGCCAGTCTCCTCCTGGAAACACCCTCACACACACACCCAGAACTTATGCCTCACCAGGTATCTGGGCCTCCCTTAATCCAGTCAAGTTAACACCTAAAATCAACCATCACACCCTTTGATAAGCATTGGGTACTGTATTTAGTTTTCTTCATCACTTACATCCATGACTTCCCTTATTTAGATTCCTATAAAAAAAAATGAACTATTGTGGGGTCTTTTCATGCTCTTTCCCCATTGAAATTAGTATTTCCCCATTGAAATGTCTAATATGAGCTTGATAAAAGAGGTTTATTGAGAAATGAACATTAAAATGCAGACACAGATTATTTTTTCAGGGGTACCAAGGTGGAAGAAACAATCCGGAGGGGATGGGAAAAAAACTCACCAAAAAGGAGACATTGTCTTGAAGTCTAGGTAGCACTTCATGAAGTCAAGAAGAGGTGAGTGGGTATTCCAAGCAGCAGGCATAGCACAGGGAACAAGGACATGGGAGCACCTGGAAAGAGGAGACTGGAGTGGCTGCAGCAGACGGTGTTAGCAGTAGAACAGGCAGAGTCTGGGAAGGGCAAGCATGGCACCAAAATCAATTGTGTGACCTCCCTCCCTCCTTCCTTCCTTCCACCAAAATCAATTGTGTGACCTCCCTCCCTCCCTCCCTCCCTCCCTCCCTCCCTTCCTCCCTCCCTCCCTCCCTTCCTTCCTTCCTTCCTTCCTCCCTTCCTTCCTTCCGTGTCTTGCTCTGTCGCCCAGGCTGGAGTGCAGTGGAGCCATCTCGACTCACTGCAAGCTCCGCCTCCCGGGTTTACGCCATTCTCCTGCCTCAGTCTCCCCAGTAGCTGGGACTACAGGCGCCCGCCACCACGCCCTGCTAATTTTCTGTATTTTTAGTAGAGACGGGGTTTCACCCTGTTAACCAGGATGGTCTCGATCTCCTGACCTTGTGATCCGCCCACCTTGGCCTCCCGAAGTGCTGGGGTTACAGGCGTGAGCCACAGCGCCCGGCCAAGACTTGCTTTTTCTAAATATTATTGTAGCAGCAGAGAAGGGAGAAAGAAGAGGAGGGAGACAAGGTGACAAATGAGTCATTGACTACTTACCCAGGGTGAGCCGAAGAGGGCAGGCACTAAGGTAGCAGGGAGGAAGAGGAGATGCTGGGGCTGAGAGATATTTCTGAGGGAGGATCCGCGGGGCTTAGTGATGGACTGAAAAGGACAGGAACACATCAGTGATCATCCTAATAGGCATCCTGAGAGATCAACCTGATAGGTTGGGGAAGTTCTCCTGGATGATATCCTGCAGAGTGTTTTCCAGCTTGGTTCCATTCTCCCCGTCACTTTCAGGTACACCAATCAGACGTAGATTTGGTCTTTTCACAAAATCCCATATTTCTTGGAGGCTTTGTTCCTTTCTTTTCACTCTTTTTTCTCTAAATTTCTCTTCTCCCTTCATTTCATTCATTTGATCTTCAATCACTGATGCCCTTTCTTCCATTTGATTGAATTGGCTACTGAAACCTGTGCATTCATCACGCAGTTCTCGCGCCATGGTTTTCAGCCTGGCCAGCATTTTCTTTCTATTTTTGTTTTGTTTTGCTTTTCAGCAATCACTACCCTAAATTAGACATTAATATCATTAACGTACAGCCAATGTTTGTTTGGATATGCACACATAATTACATGTTTATCTTTTGGCCACTGATTTTTTTTTGGGGGGGTGGAGTTAGACCTTCACCCTGAAATACATCATTCAGTGAAAGTGTGTTGATAGTGAATTTTTTGTCTCAAAATATTAAGTAGTTTTCTCTCAGTTCTTTCTTTCCTTCCTTCCTTTCTTCCTTCTTTTTCCTTCCTTCTTTCCTTTTCTTCCCTTTTTCTTTCCTTCCTTCCTCCCTCCCTCTCTCTTCTTTCCTTTTCTCCTTCCTTCCTTTTTTCTTTTTCTTTCTTTCTCTTTCTCTCTCTTCTTTCTTCATTTCTTCTTTCCCTTCCTTCCTTCCTTTTTCTTTCTTTCTTTCTCTTTCTCTCTCTTCTTTCTTCATTTCTTCTCTTTCCCTTCCTTCCTTCCTTTTTCTTTCTTTCCTTCTTTCTTCCTTTCCCCTTCCTTCCTTCCTTCCTCCCTCCCTCTGTCCCTTCCTCCCTACCTCTCTCTCTTCTTTCTTTCCTTCTTTCTTTTCTTTTTTCCTTCCTTCCTTTCCTTTTCTTTCTTCCCTTTTTTCTTTTCCTTCTTTCTTCTTTCTTTCTCCTTCCTTCCTCCCTCCCTCCCTCTTTCTTTCCTTTTTTTTCTTCCTTCCTTCTTCTTTTTCTTTCTTCTTTCTTTTCTTTCTTTTTCTCTCTTTCTTCTTCTTTTTTTCCTTTTCTCTTTCTGTTCTTTTTCTTTCTTTTCTCTCTTTCCTTTTGAGACTGAGTCTCACTGTATCACCCAGGCTTGAGTGCAGTGGCACAATCTCAGCTCACTGCAACCCCTGCTCCAGGGTTCAAGTGATTCTCTTTCCTCAGCCTCCCAAGTAGCTGAGATTACAGGTGCACGCCACCACACCCGGCTAATTTTTGTATTTTTAGTAGAGACAGGGTTTCACCATCTTGGCCAGGCTAGTCTCAAACTCCTGACCTTTAGTGATCCACTTGCCTTGGCCTCCCAAAGTGCTGTGTGAGCCACCACTCCCGGCCTCTCTCAGCACTTTAGACAGATCATCATTGATTGGCTTCTGATTGTACTGCTGAGAGATCTGCTGCCGTACTTTTTTCCCCCATAGGTAATCTGTCCTTGCTTTTAGAATTGTCTTTACCTGCAGTTTTAGCTCCCTCTTTAGAGACTGTAGAAAGTTCCCTAATTTTCTTATGATAAAACATTAAAATAAGTATGTGTTTATCTTATTACACATTTCTAGGCGTGTTGTTGAGGGAAGTTTTCTTTGTGTGTGTGTGTAAATACGTCAGTTCTCTCTTGGGAGCTTGGCTGGGATACCTCTGTGGTATGAGACATTCTGTGCCACTTCCCAGAGCTTTCTGCAGGGCGGGGCTTCAGTCACTCCCTGTGGAGCTGGTTTAGGAATACACCCTCTACTGGTCATCGTCTCTTTCCTGCAGTACCTCCTCACTCCACTGCTGGCTCCCAGTGCCCCTCAAAGACCTAAGGGCCCATGTCTTTGTTTTAGGTCTGTATACTTGTAAAGGAAGCCTCTAAAATATTCTGTCAGTGCCTTTCCAGGGAACTCCACCTTTGCCTATAGCAAACAATACTGCCCAGTGCGGGTTTTGGGGGGGCGGTGCAGGGAATTTATAAAATCTAATACAAACAAGAAAAAAGGTCAATATGTAAAGTTGCAGTATGTAAAAACATATAAGATGTCTCAAAGAAAATATCTCAAAGCTTTAATCATTCCCTATAAGGTGGGATTCTGGACAATTTTCCCCAACTTCTTTTAGACCTGCCAAAGTTTCTATATTAAGCATGCATCACTTTGATAAACAGGGATAAAATTCCAAAATAAAACAACAATATAGTAATATTGAATTAAATTCAAGGAGAGAAATGGCATTGAAAGTAGAGGCTGCTTCTTCAGTAAATCCCTTTTATCCTGCTTTGTGGTTTGGCCTTGATATGTCTTAGCATTCAAACTAGTCCAGATAGACTCAGTCGATCAGGTTTTAGCATGTGAATGTGCTTGCTTTTCTAGGTTTAAACATTCCAATAATTGCCCAGGAATTTTTTTTTTACTTTAGGAACTTCAACTGAATCAACTCTGCTGGGAAGACCTTCTGTGCAGTGAGGGTACAGACCTGACCTAGCTGAGCCTCTGCCAGGTGGACAGCGCTATGTGTGGGCCACAAACCCTTGTGGTATATGAGGCAGGAGTAGTTCCTACTCCTAGGAGTATGTGGTGTTAAGTGGACAGTCCCATGGTGTCCACTACAAATCTCTTGCTTACAGGGTTATGTAAGTTTTTGAGTTAATGTATATAAAGTTTAATTCACCTCTTCAGTAGACACTGCTGCACTGTTCTAGGCATTGGCGAATCAGCAAAGAACAAAACAGACAAGCAGCCTTGTTCTAATGGGGCACGCAGTTGAGATATAACACTTGACCCACAGTAGCTACTCAATAAATTACACATCTCCCTGTTGTTCCAGCAAGTTTAAGATGGAAAGTGTCTGTGAAGAGCTGGACTTCTGTAATATGTAGGAGGACAACTAAGATTTTGGGATTTGGCACAGTTGCAGCACCTCAAAGGAAAACACCATGAGCTATGTGTAGAGTGTCCTAACTCAATGAAGGAGGATCTTAAATGCAACGGCCCTGACACTGCTCCCTGAAGGCCCTGCTCAGGCTAGCGATATCTGGTCTGTGTATATTTTATGTGGGGTGGGGTGAGAACATGGAAATGATCTGTTACTATTTTCACTTCAATTTCTCAAGGCAGCTGCTCTCTACCCAAGGTAGGCTAGCCATATAGGGAAAACAAGACTGGCCCAGATCTAGTGGTATAATTGAGGCTACCACTTCATTCTCTGGGTGTCAGATATCACAGTTGAGGAGGGAGGCCCAAATTCTGTGGTTTTTACAACATGGGTCAAGGAATCTTAAGTGTTCTCAAATATGCCCAAAAAACAGGTAGGCATCACCTGAACCCCAAATCCATCATAGCAAATTTGCTACTCCTGTTATGTTATGCTATAAGTTTTAGTTTAGGAGGAAAAAAAAAGAGTATCGTGAGGGGGGTGTGTGTGTGTGTGTGTCGACAGATAGCTGGAGTCATTCTTCTGATAGCTATACATGAATATACAGTCATGTATCACATAACAACACTTTGGTCAATGATGAACTAAATATACAACAGTGGTCTCCTAAGATTATATAATACCATATTTTTACTGTACCTTTCCTATGCTTAACTATGCTTAGATACACAAATACTAACCATTGTGTTACAACAGCCTACATTATTCAGTATAGTATCATGCTGAGCAGGTTTGTGTCCTGGGAGCAACAGGCCCCATAGCCTAGGTGTGTGGTGGGCTATACTACTAAGTGTGTAAATATACTCTATGATGTTTGCACAATGATGAAATCACCTAATGACACATTTATCAGATTGTCACATGATGCATTACTATATATTCTTTCTCCATACACACATACATACATATAACATACATATGTGCACAGATACATATATATACATTACATGATTGCTACAATCTCTTTCAGCAGTGACACCATATGATGTGTGTGTGTGTGTATGTGTGTGTGTGTGACTAGGGTCAACCTTTTTGATGGGTAAGTCAATCACAAAGTGGTTTGTATAAATCTGAAGTTTTAATGGCTGTTAAATAATAAAGGAAGGATATTTGCACTATATACATTCTGTCCACTGATGGTACTGTCAGCTGGCCATGCATTTTATTGCACATATAAACAGTGTACAAGGATCTTGAAGACGTCTTAGCCATACACGGACTGCATTTAAAAGAAAAAAAAGCAATTTTACAGAAGACTGAAGCCATTTACATTACACAGCCAACTTCAAGAAAATAATAAAAATTAATATCAAAAGAAATACTTTAATTTTGAAAAAAAAAAGTCTCTCGAAACAATGATTACAGAGCTTCATGCCACCATATATACACGTAAAAAAATATTTCAGGACCGTGCATTCTGAATGCCCGTGAAGGTGCAGCAGGCTAAATTCCTACTTATATAGTCAACTTTTGAATGTTGCTTAAATTGTATACACTCTTTGTCCAAAATGTTTCTTTACATCATTATGCTATTTGACAAAACAGGTATTTGTGCAGTACAGAAAAATATTAAAATACATTTTAAGTTAGGTTAAAGTGCACAGTACATCTGATAGGAAATAACTGCTAGCTGCCAATCCAAATTTCTGTTTTCAGAAATCTCCCCCCATCTTCCCAAGAGCGGAGGGCAGCCGTTGTCTTGGTTGATGTTGGTCTGTGCTGACTGCACACTGAATCCTCCTCCTGGTGGTGCCTTTTCTCTTGCGTCCCCCTCTACATTTGTCTTACAAACTGTGCCTGCTGCTGCTCTAAAAACTTCTAATGGCTTTTCAAGGAGGTGAAAGTGCAGTCAGCATTCGCAAGACTTAGAAAGGTTAATTCCTGGGACAGCTGTGATTGCAGCGTGAGTGCGCATGCGTGGAACTGCCTGCAGAAGGCTGCCGTGTTCCGTGAAGCCGTCTGTGAATCTCTGAGAGCAGCATGGGTTCCATTCCTTGGCTGGTTCTTCTCTAGCCCTATTTTGTTGCACTTGCTCCCTCCTCAGCCACTCAGCCTCACAAACTCCACTTACTGCACCCTCCCCTTAGCCTGCCTTGGTGGTACTGCCCACAGGTTCACAATGTCTCACTTCTGAGGTTTCACACCAGAGACTGTGAATCTTGCAGGATTTTACAGACTACTTGGAAAACCACCAACCACCAAATTAAAATAACATAAGCACATCTCAGAATCATTTCCTCTTTTAAAACTGGCAGTTGTAAGAAGTGCTGGTTTCCTGATTCAGGTCCTATGTGCCTTAAGTAATTTCGGATACTCAGTCGAAGCTTCCCTTCAAATCCTTTTTGGTTCAACAATCAACTTTTCGTCATCTCCACTTTCCTATACCATTTCTTCATTATCTACCTTTGGTGCAAAGCTCTCTTTAATGTAACCCAAGTTACAGTGCAAAAGTATACTTCAAGACAGATGACGCTAACACTTATTTCTTTGTGTTAAAACGTGAATGTTTTGTGCATAGCAAAAGAAGTATGAATCCAAAAAATAATTGTTCACATTTTATCTTCAAGTTTAATATGTCTTTTTTTTTCCATCACAGCTATTTACAAATAACTTTGGGGTGCTCTCTTGATTTTAGTCAGTTTGTTATATTGGGGGACAGAGGGCTGCTGGAATGTAGGAAACTGGATGGAATGCAGAAATATAAATAAGACCGACGTTCCACAAACCAAAGTGTCAATACTGCCTCCCCAGAAAAGTTGTGTCCCAAAAGCACCTGTTTTTTGCTTTTTTTTTTGGAATCATATACACCAGAAACATGATTACTGAGACCTAAACTACCGCACACCAGAGGATAGAAAATAACTCAATATTTATAATATTAAAATAAAGTGTTTAACCACAAAAAAGCAGTAATAAAATAGTTTCCTAATTTACAATTTGCATCCAAAGGATGAATAACAACTCACTAATAAATAATATTTATATAAATATTTTGTATGTCGAAAATAGTTTTTTAAAAGGCAATGGTCTCAAGAAACTTCTTGAAAAATTTGGTGGTGAAAAACCTGATTGTTCCCCCCTCCCCCCACCCCCGACTAAATACATGATGAGTTTGGTTTTAATAAAACGAATGCATCTTCCTGCAAAACGGTTGTGCTTGGCATTTTGGTAATGGCAGTTGGTGAGTGTGGAAAGGATGAAGGAGGGTGGAAAAGGCATTGATGTGCTGCTCAGTTTTTTTTTTTCTCCAGCTCCCTCTCTGGTTTCAAGATAAATACCTGTCAAGTCTTAAAGTCGGAGGTCGGCTCTGAAAGGTAGAAAATCCTCCCTTAGACTGAAAATTGTTTCAATGTAACTGGAGTCAGTGAAGTGACAGGCAGTGGGTGGGAGAGAGGGTTAAACAGGTGCCTGGAGCAGAGTTCAGGATCCTGGATGAGAGCAGAGTCTGAGCCCCCAGTGGAGAAGGGGTAGTTTCATGTGAACAGAGCCTTCGTTACAGTGATGTCTAGTAATGCTTGAATGGTAATGCCCACTTTGACCAGGCCTTTTTCTTCAAGGATGTGGTGGGGTAGACATAGCTTTTCCTAAAAGGAAAAAGAATAAAACATCAATTTTTAGATGATAGTACTCTCATCATAAAATCCTGCTACATCATTGACGAAAGTTAGGTTGAACACTCTGTAGTATGCCTGTTTGATCACCTAAGCCAAGTTCCTTCCTTTGCTTTCAACCCACTGCAAAGACCTTTTCTACGTTTGCAGAGAAAATAATGATTTTTCACACATGCGGATTGTTTCAAAAAGGCTCCTAATCACCATGAAGTCTGCAGATCTAAATATTTAAGAAAGCTTTACACTAAATAACTTGAGCTGGAGTCAGAGAGCACACATCAAGAATATAATAGCTTCTATTCTTATAAAGCAAACTTGCAAATAGCCCCTGACACATTTTAAAGGCACTCAAATATTCATTTGTACCGACCACACATTGTTATACTGACCATAGACTTTCATTTAGTTCATTTTACTTCCTGTGACCTCTGGAACGCAGGCAAGTGGGTGGACTGGCAGCCTTTCTTCGTGGTTTATGAACAGTCTTTATAAATTGGTAATTATAACTACAGTCCTCAATAGCCTCCCTTTCAAGACTCTTTCATAAAACTGTCAAAAGCACAAATGTCCTGCTACTCTCCCATGTTGCATTTTTGCTCTTGGGAAATGTCCAGGACATACTATTTAAGAAAAACAATAAGCGTGAGTCACTTCTTGTGTGTAGAACCTTTCATGCTCCACAAACCAGTTTACAGAATAACACAATGAAGTAATTTTCCACATTGTTATTTCACCCTGGTCTGATATCTTTCAAGGGAACTTCTTCCAGGGTGTGTCTCCTTGGCTGGGAAAAGACACCACGGCAAATATTCTCTTATCTACTTGAGGACAGTGTGTTTTCCACAGCCCAATGTTTGTTTTTTCTTTTTTCTTTTGACAGGTAAAAAAAAAAAATTGTATTTATTTATGGTGTCCAACATGATATTTTGATAAAAGTATACATTGTAGAATGGCTAAGTCAAGCTAATTATCATATGCATTATCTCAGATACTTATTTTTTTGGTAAGAACACTTAAAATCGAGTCTGTTCTCAATTTTCAAGTACAAAATACATTACGATGAACTATAGTCACCATTTTGTATCCTTTGACCAATATCTTCCCATCCCAACCCCTGGTAACCACCATTCTACCCTTTGCTTTTGTGAATTCAACTTTTTTAGATTCCACATATTAGTGAGGTCATGCAGTATTTGTCCTTCCGTGCCTGGCTTATTTTACTTAGCATAATATCCTCTAGGTTCATCTATGTTGTTGCAAATGACGGGATTTCCTTCTCTTTAAGGCCGAGTGGCGCTGTTTCGAAGGAGAATTTCAGTGGGATCTGCATCCAGCCCTAGATGATGGAGTCACTGTTCAGCAGGAAGCCAACTGGTGTGCTCTGCAAGGAAGGGCTTCCTTTCACGTGACACTTGCTTGAGGAACCAGATCTTCTTGCTGCCTCAATGCACAACTCTCCAAAAATTACCACAGACACAGGCATGCTGGGCTTTAAATACTTTCAAAGGACATGCCATGACATCTCCAATAACTTGTTCCACTGTCTCAAATGTCAGTGGGTCTTACTCTCTCATCATCTTACTTCCCTACCTTGTAGCAAATTCAGAGAACCTCAGACTTTAACCTAGGCCTTAACAGATGGCCCCATGTCAACAGAAGACAGTTGATTCTTTAAACAATAACTTTAACCGTGATTTCATGTCACTGCTGTGTATCAAACTAGGATTATCTTGTCAATGGCATATCAGGTGAGCATGCAAGTTCATGCTGCCTGACAATTTATTAGACAAGTATCAACCTGAGAAAGGATGGGGGAGTTCTGACTGAGTTGCGAGCTGTGAGCCAGGCTGTTAACGATGGTGCCTCCTTTTGTGACATGGTAAGGGATGTCTGTGGCCAGATGACAGTGTCCAGCCTCCCCTGGGACCATCTGCCATGGGCTTGTGAAATCACTTGAATCTGGCATTTCATTGTTAAGGCAGGTTCCACAAGGGCAAAGACATGTCTTCCTCATTCTATTGGCTCTGACAGCACCCAAGTCGACATCTGGCTTTGCAGGAAATTGTAAATGGCTGCTAAGTACAGTTAAGCTCCTGGTGCCAGGTATTACTTGGGGAAAATAAGTCTTCACTTCATTCCATATGTTAAAATCAATTTGAAATGAAATAAAGAGTTGGATGTTAAAAAAAAAAAATCTACAACACCCCTCCCAATAACATAAAGGTGAATATTTAGTACTTTTTCTCTGATAAATGGATGGGGAAGGATTTTCTAAGCTAAAAAAAGCATTATGAAAAAGTCACAAAGGAAAAGAGCAAAACAATTGATTACCTAAATATTTAAAGTTTCCATGTGTTAAAAAAAAAAAAAAAAACCCGATCAATGAGAAGATAAGTAACACTTACAAAAAAAAAGTGTTTGCATCAAATTACAAAGGAAACAATGTGCGTGGTGGCTCATGCCTGTAATCTAAGTACTTTGGGAGGCTGAGGCTGGAAGATCACTTGAGGCCAAGAGTTCAAGACTAAACTGGTCAACATAACCTGGTCATTTGAAGAAATGAGACCCCCATTTCTTCAAAACAAAGAAAATCAGCTGGGCACAATGGTGTGCACCTGTGGTCTCAGCTACTTGGGAGGCTGAGGTGGGAGGATCATTTGAGCCCAGAATTTGAGGCTGTAGTGAGCTATGAGTGTGCCAGTGCACTCCAGCCTGGGCAACAGAGCCTTACCCCATCTCAAAAAAAAAAAAAAAAAAATTAAAAAGCGTTTCATATGACACATAAGCTCAACAAATCAGCAGCAAAAACACTAAGAAATTAATAGACCACTGGGCAAGGAATGTGAATAGAAATTTTTGAATGAGGGATTTGCTTCAGGCAATGCAGCAAGACATTTTGCTTTTCAACCTCAGCGTTTAGTTATGTGTAGTCTAGAATGTGCCTGAATTCTAGCACTAGTATTTCCATAGAGCCTAATTTCTGCGAACACCACAGCTTATATGGAGCAAGGTGTCCTATCCTGTGTCCTGAAAAAACAGTGGCATGTGTCCTCCAATGAGGGACTGACCCCAGTGCCTGATGAGCAGTGGCTCCAGTGGCCTGCAGGGTTCTGAGCTGAAGGCCATGTGAGGGAAAGGCTGGGGGCTCCATAGAAACAGGGATGGGGAGGTATCGAGGCCCCAGCCTCCTGCCAATAGGACATTTGGACACTTCACAGACTGAGTTAGGTGAAGGGCACCCTCTTTCCCAGGCCCTTGTTTTTTCAAGCAGTGTTTCTCGCCTTCCTGCTCTCCACATTCCAAGCCAGGTGCAGAGTCCAAGATCCTCCCTCCTGCTTGTATGGCTAGTGATGAGGAGTAAACAGAAGACATAAAAAGGTACCCCTTGAATTCTTCCTGCCTCTTTTCAGATCTCCTGAGGAAGCCCAGAAGTGTCCTCAGATTACTTTGCTGAGGTTGGAGGGATGTAAGAAGACTTGCACAGGAAAACAGAAACCTTATACAAGCAAGGCCGTTCTGGTTATTCTATCACAGGATTGGAATGAAGACTCTGGTGGAAATTACACCTTGAGGTGCTGGCTGGAAGGATGGCCAAGGGGAGGCTTCTAACCAGGAGGCGTCCCAAGAAGGGGTCAGGGCCATTGCCATCACACCAGCCAGGACACTGCATCTCCCACAGAGTGGGGGATCCTTGAAGTGTGCACAGAAGCTGGAATTAGGAAGGAATCATGGTAGGTTTACAGCTGGATGAGGAATGACTCAGAAGAGAAGGGCCCTCTAAGGATCAGGCAGGTAAAGTGGCCCTTCCAGCCGGCCCCTTGTTCATAATGGACTTACAGCAGAGACAGCTGTACCTTTATATTGACTTGAAATGAATTTAAGTTGCACTGTTATAGGATCCCGGAGATTTTTGTTGAGAACATGACTGTAGACTCTTAGTTTGCCCATGGGCTTTTTCTGTTGAGTTTCTTTTTAAAGTACCGAGCAGAGTCATGAAGTAGTCTCCTGCATAAAAATAATGCTTCTGACCGTCTTTGAAGAACTCATGCTTCAAGTTACTTCTCCAATGGTAGAATCTATTAGGTTCACCCATATCACCTCATCCACCCTTCTGAGCCACAGCAAAAGAAGTTGGAAAAGACAACAAGCCATAAAGACTAAACGCTAACTTTCAAAACCTTCTGGGCTACCTCCTACATGCCTGGCACCAACACTACAGATTTGCATTGGTGATTTCTTTATGATAACTCTGCAAGACAGACATTAATATCTCCATTTCACAGATGAGAAAACTAAGACAGAGACAGACTTCAAGTAACGTTTTGACATTAAACAGCTGGTAAGTCCTGGAACCAGGGTTTGAACCACATGTATCTTAGAGCCAGGGCTCTTTCCATAACACTATGCCTCCTCCCATAAATCCCTTACTTAATGGGTGAATATGTTAGGTCTGTGGTCATGATATAGGAAGAGGTCCCATGGCCCCTGGAGTGTTTTGATGGCAAGTCCCATCAACTTCAATGTCAGGTGGGACCAGCAAATCCTCAATTCAATGTCAGGGTTAGCTCTGCCACTCAGCTCATCTTATTCTGGCAGAAAACACCTGGTGGGAACAGGATGAGCCGTCACTGCCTGGCTCTCCTCCTTCTACAGTTTCTTATGATCCCAAAGAAATACACACTTACTTCTAAGCCAGCCACTAGCCTAAAATGGCATCATCCCACCAGCATATTTCATTTTGTTCAGGCTGCTTCTTATATATAAAGTCCTGGCACTACATTGTTTGAGCCTTAAAACTATCTGTGCGTTACTTTAATGTATGAGAGCTTTAAGTTCCCGCATCAGTTTCTTCAGTGTGAAATGGAGACCATCCAACATCTTACAGAGATTTCTTGTTGCTCCTCCCTGGATTATTTACTTTGCAACCATGCTACCGTCTAGTCCATCCTCTCCCTAGAAAACTTCATTCTCTACACACACATATGCCTCAACCCTAGTCCCTCTCCCCTGCCCACTCCACCTGGCTATTCCTACAACTTCACTAAGTCTCGGCGGAAACACCACCATCCCAGGATGTGTTCATGGTGCCCTATTCCCCATCAGGGTCAGTTCTCTTTTCCAGAATCCTGTACCTGCTCCACCACAGGTCCTTATCACCTGAATTCCTCTTTACTTGTCTAAGGACCCACTAGATCAGGGGTTGGCAAACTATGGCCTGCGGGCTAATCCAGCCCGCAGCCAGTTTTTGTAAATAAAGTTTTATTGGCACACAGCCACACTCATTTTTGATGTATTGTCTATGGCTGCATTTATGGTACACAAGCAGAACTGGGTAATCCCAACAGAATCTGCATGGCCCAAGAAGCCTAAAATGTTTCCTCTAGGCCCTTTACAAAACAAGCTTGGAGACTCCTGGGATAGACTGTAAGCTTTTTGAGGACCAGGTCATGTGTCCCGGTGACGTTTTTATCCCCAGGGCCTTGCAGAGATTGCTCATTCAGTATTTATGGAATGAATGAATGAACACAAAAATGAACAAAGTTGCAGTCAAAAGCCAGGAAACTAGACTCTGACCATCTTAAAGAAGAAAAAAAGGGCACATTCTATATACCAAATTGATTGTTTATTGAGAACTAATTTTGAAATATGAAGCCTAATTTTTAAAAATCGTCTTCCGAAATAAAATCATATTAAAGTATTTGTCACCTAATCCAAAACAACTTTCAGTTTCCTAAAATTTTAAAATACCATCCCTACTTTTTCCCCATAGGCAAAGGCAAAAAAACCCTTTGTCCTTATGACTCAATCCGGCATCTACATGGGTTTCGAGAGAGAACCCAGCTCACCACGCACTAGTTTTAATTTCTTACAAACGAATAGCAGCGGGCTATCAAGTGCCTTTATTTATCTCTCTCATTGATGAAATTTATACTCAATTGCCATACATTGTAGTTCTTGCAGGGCCCCTTCCCACCAGCCCCATTTCATAAGTGTCTCCCCCTAAAAGTAACAAACCAGAAATCCACAAATAGAAAAGATGATTAGAAATTAGGTGTCACACATTTTGGAAATTCTGACACTGAGTGGAGGGTTGCCACCAGTTGGAGAAACTGGAGAAAGAGAATACAACTGGCTATTCCAAAAACAAGATGTAAATAGATACTTGGTTCCTTTTATCTGACATTGGAAGGGAATACTGAAAAAATGGTCTTTCTTGTGAGGAGGAGATTTAGGAAGCACAATAAACCATTCAGTGACATCCCTACTTCTCAGACTCTAAGGAGGTCAGCCAGGTATCCCCAGTCAAGCTGCAAGGGCAGGCATCTGCAGGCATCCAGTTAGCATATGGGCTGGTGCACGGGTACCTTGGAGAAAAACCACAGAGAAGCTTAATATTCTGATTAGAAATTAATGGCTTGGCAATGGACAGAACAGTTCATTCAAATTTTTGCCTAAAGGACTAAATTAATTGTGTTCTGCTAGTTACCATATTACTAATGAAAAAATATCATCCAATAAATCCCAAGAAGTGCAGCGCATTAAGAGTACAGACAAATTAATGACACAAAAAAATCAAAGTGTGTGCAGAGAATACTTTGGATGCCAGAATTAAAATATAAACATCTTTTAATTTGTCTTTAACATGTTTTAATTGAACTGTCAACATTGAAAATTAAATCTACTCTTACATGAGTGTCCGACTCAGTTTTTATTGATATTATTTTAAGGTGGCAACCCAGTAAGTTTTCTCTTTTTTTTTCCCCATTTTCTCCCCAGAGAGAAGGGAAAAACCACCACAGTGGTGACCATTAAAGAGAAGCCTCAATGCACTGCAAAGCTGGATGGGAATGCTAAGAGCTCATGAATACAGGTATCAATGGGCTGATAAAAGCTTGGAATAATCACCCAAAATGTGTTTATTAGGCAATTTATGGCTCAGGGTGCTCATTAGACATTGTACAAAGGGATTTTATTGTGTTACAGATTGAAGAGTACAAGATAGCACCAAAAGTAATTCAGTACATCTGTGGGTTATTCATATACAACTGAGGTTAATTAGATAACTTCCACATACCCTGTATTTCACCAATCAACACAAAGTCGGCAGGAAAAGAAACTGACATAACTCAAGATATTGTCATGTAAAGAATGTTTCCTGTTAGCAAATCTGATCTGACTTAGTAGCAAGGAATCTTTATAAATATATTCTTCTAACTATGTGGGTCTTCCACATTTTCAAGTCCCCTGGATTCATGAAAATGTTCAGAAAAATAAGATTTTCTTCTTAGTAGCCATCTGTGAGGGCTGTTTGCATCTTAATAAACTAGAAATTTATCTTGAGGAAGCGAAGTCCATCATCTCCCCAAGCTAAGAAACAGGATTTGGCAAACAGCATGTAAAATAAGGAGGCTGCCTTGACCTTGGAACAAGGCCCTCTCATATTATACAAAGATACCCCTGAATCCAGGGACATTCTGGCTAAGATAAAATTCTTTTTTTCCTTTTAAATGCAAACTGATCACATTGCTCCAAATGCAGATATAGTTACTATATAATCCTTTGAGCTGACTTAAAAATAAAGCAGTTTGCTAGTCAAATGTCAGTGAAAATCAAGGCTAAATGAACATTTCAAATAATCAGAGAAACTACCTTTTTCTAAAATGAGAGTAATCTTCTTCTTGACTCCTGCCATCATAACCCAAGCCCCAGGACCAAGAATGTTCCACGGCTCATGGCTTTATTTGAAAATGAATAGAGTCGAATCTGTCACATTCTGGACCGGCAGTTATTATGTGAGGTGGCAAAAAAGCAATGATCCGTTCCATTGTTCAAAAATAGAAATCTCTCTGGAAAACGCTTTTCTAAGAGCCTCAAGAGAAGACCTAACAAGGAGTTAAGCAGTAAAAACTGGTGTTTAAGCGGCTCCTCCACATGAGGCTCTAACAGCCACGACACCACCTTCCCCGGAGTGGGCCCTTCTGGCCAGAGGGGCTGGCCAGGGTGGAAGTTGGTGGCAACACTGCCCAGTGCCCTTCGCGGCTCCTTTTTTAGGAAATTAGGAGGAATCCAATCGAATGGCCATCAAGACAGTGTGTGTGCTTGTAGATGTCCAGATAGTATCTCCAACTTGGACAACAGCGGTATTATTAAAGCTTTGTATAGATCGAGTTGGGCCAAAATGTTAGTTTTCTGTCTGCCTTGCAAGTGGCCCCTATACAGCTCAACTGTCTAGACCTGAATTAGAATTCTAGTTCAATACTGACCCAGAGGAAAGACTTCCATATGCTAAATCCCTGTCCTCGACACTCCCGTCTGGAGTCCTCCTCCCCTCTGCCCAGGGCAGCAGCTCACCGGGAGAGAGAGGAGGAACTGCGTGGCACTGCTGCTGGCACTATGTGAATGAGGAAGCATGCGGTGTGCATACACTTTGCAGTCGTCATTGTTTTTCAGTAAGTGAGAGGAATTATACTAAACCGTATTCTACAAAGTTTGTGCTTCTGGAAAATCTGATTTGGTAACGTTCAGCTTCAAAACTCGAGAGATTACTGAAGACATGATAGGGATGGAAGTTTGCAAGGCAAAGGCTCAAAGGGAGGAAGGACCCTGCAAAGGTTGAGGGCGACAGAGAACAGCGTTTGGATGCACGTGCAGACGTTATGCGGATAGAGCATTCCAGTGGTAAGTGATATAGACCAGCACTATAAAGAGAATATGGACAAGACAGAAGCCTATAAGGTCCCTGGAGCGGAGGGCAGAAGTTGGTGGTGGGGCTTTCTCCCCGAGTGCCAGCAGAGTGTCAACAGTCTTTCGAATGTGACGAAAATCCAACTGCAGGATGTCATACGGAGAGCAGAGGTCAGCCTATTCCGAGGGCAGCCATTAGAACAGAAAGAGACAGTGCATACAATTAAAAATACACGGAGGAACAGCTAGAAAGAAGCACACATTTTTGGTTACTAGCAAATGGCAGGAGTAACCCCTTATTTCAAGCAGGTAAGACCCTTTCATCATCAAAGATTTTTAAATCCATTATAATAGGAAAATAGTAGAATACCTATTTTGTGCCAATGGGTCAAAGAAATCCTTCACCCACAATCTGGCCCCGGAGGAACGGCATATTCTGCAATTTACACATCATTCTGCCCCACTCACACAGTTTTAATAGTCAAGGGATCATGTGCTCACCAGTGGCATAAAAATAAGAGATTTTCATTTAGGACATTTAAACTTAACCTTACTAAAGGAAAAACTATAAAGTTTACAATGTAATCCCCACCCTTCCTCTTCATTCTCTTAGTGCATCTTTTACCCTGGTCTGTGTAGACTTGGATATAAAGTAGTTCTCTCTGAAAGTTAACACACACATTTAATTTTTTTTTTCATTTTATGCTTGTTGATAAACTCTGGGGAATGCTAGTTCTAAGTACGTCCCTACATGTGTCAGAAAGTTCATTACATTTCATATTTTTGCAACAACACATTAACCAAAAGTCTAGGAAGGGCTTCTTGGATGTGTAGTGAGAGTAGAGAGTAAAAGTACACCCCCACATGGAGTTATTATGTAAACTGCTTCACTACTAAACAGGTTTATTGGGGCAGGGGGAGTAGACCTCTGTGTTTTATCTACTCAACAGTCACCATGTAAGGAAGCAGAACACCTATTTCTCAGCTAACTGCAAACTAAGAGGCTCAGTTTTCTGCGCTGACTTTCAGCAGCCTGTTGCTGTCAGAAAGCAAACAATTGTCTCATACGCTAAATTCCTGAACCAGAAATGACCACAGTTTAAAATGAACAGGAATTCTAATTGATATAGTAGCAAGAAAGAAAAGCTGTGGTTTTGTTTCCAAACTAAACAAAGATTGAAAATATGTGTGATCTATTTCATAAATGCAGTTTTAGTTGCAAATTAGGTGAGGCATTTAAGACAAATGTTACGTATATTTTACATACGTTGCTACACTTTTGTCCTCTATTTTGGCCTCACTGCTAAGCGCTATACATCATGGAGCAGCCCAAAGATGTTTGTAAGTTAGAAGTTTTGCCTCACTTGTGTCTGAAGTTAGCTCGATACCCTCAGTTAAGTAGGAATACTACAAAATTAGGTTGGTTGAATAAGATTAAAAACATTCTAATTGTCTTTTATTAATGAAGTTAGAGATACTCTTAACAAAATATTTTTAAGATGAATAAATCATGTTATATGTATTCAGATACTGCATCTTTTCTCAGTGGATCTGGAAAAATCAAGCTATCACTGTTAGAGTTCTCCCAAGAATGAAAACAGCTACACATAAATTGGATTTCACTGGGAGACAGATGCTGCTCATGGATTAATAGATGAGGAAACATCTAAGAAAAGTTTTCTATTGCAATAAGAATTTTCTATTGCAACGTTGAGCTTGACCAGGGAAATCCAAGAAAAGCAGTCATAAGACAGAAAGCTGATATGCAAACTGAAATGTGATTTTCACAAAACTAGTATTTTCATGGTAAAAGCAGACGATTCTGTCCTCAGCAAGTATTTCAATCCATTTCCCAGAACCCTAAGGAGCATGTCTGGTCTGCTCTCCGGCAGCACCATCAGACAACTAGAGTCAGACCAACTTTGCAGTTTTCAGTAGTACACTCCTCACGGGGGCAGGCAACCCAGACCATTCTTCTCATACAGGAAAAAATTTCATGATGCCACAGACTCTGGGCTTAATTAAAGTGGGTGAGACCTAGAGTGACAGCCTAGAGTGGTTAATTTAAATTAAATCACAATCTCTAAAGAAAAAGGAATGGATCTAAGACTGTCAGGTAGGCAAAAATCGGAAGCACCATGATGAATGTGTGGAGTGTGAGCTGCTGTGGCCATCTGAGAACTGCTCTCTGATTCAACCCTATGTCACACAGCCAACAGTCACATTCAGCCCTTAAAATGGGGCCATGAAGCAAACCGGGGCTGAAATTCCTAATTTCTGACCTGAGACGTTCTGCCCTTTGTGCTTTCCAAAATTTAGCCTTACTGAGAGGGACGTAGAGATTATACTTTATTTCTTTATGAAAATTAAAATTGGAAAATGCTAAAAAGAAAGGAAATTTAAAGAGGCAAAATTTCACCATGTATTTACAGAGCATTTGTAATCACTGCAAGGCATTTATAAAACACAGTTAATTCACTAAGAGTCCCCAGAGGCAAGTGTGGATGCTAGTGCCCATTATAGTGAACAAAAATCACAATCACCAAAGGTTAAGAAATTCACTTAGGTTGCACACAACCAGTGTGTGTGACCGAGATTACTACTGGACCAGGTTCCCCAAATACTATGGACACAAAGAGAAATGTTGATAGATCAGGCAGTTCAGGGTGTACTACAGTCTAAAGTCTAAGAACTAAACATATCTAGGCAGAAGTTTTATTTAAAACTTTGGAATGTATTTACTTTACTAATATAATTTTAATATAGAAAGTCAATATGCTTACAAAGTATTTTTTAATCTAAAATATCTTAATACAAGAATGTTCATGGTCATTCTGCAATATTTAAAGCCATAATTCAGCAATGAGGTATAACTTGGCAGGGAGAGGAGAGAGGTGGGGAAGGATTTCCAGTCTTCTCCAAATATATGACAACTAATTGCCAGTTTTATGGACTTAGAGAAAGTTAAATAGGAATAGCTTGGAAATCAGTTGCATCCTTTATAGCTAGAAAAGAGCCAGATTGGCTGTTTTCAATAAATTATGAATTTAAAAGTTGATGGTAATAAAACAATAAACCTGTCTGATTATTCACCCTTAGAATTAACCAACATAAATGGAAAATTAAAATAAATCTATTAATAAGAATCTCATCCTTCCACAAAGCGTAGTTATGATTTAAATTAACACTAAAGTCATTGACTTGGGGAAGAAAAAGAGGTATAAGGCTCAGAGAAGATAAGGGACCCATTTCTCTTATTCTTAAGATTAAAACAAAAAAATAGTAGCTTCCATGTATAGATTGCCTTTCAAAAACAAAAAACTTCAATCAGTGGTACGTGTAATTTCCTAAACCCTCACAACAGGTGTAAAGTGGGAACACTATTACAACTTTCATATATAAAACCTTTAACACAAAAAATGCAAATATGAAAGTTACAAAAGATAAGGAAAACTCAGCCATAATTCCACTTACATTGACACAATCATCATTAGCATCTGAATGTACTTTAGGGTTTTAAAACTCCCTTTGGCTGATGCAGAAGCTCAAGGATGCCAAGTGACCTGCCCTTGTGCATGTGGAATGAAAACTTTCTGCTTCCTCCAGCACTCTGAGCTGCCCAGATAGGCAGGAAGGAGCCCTAAGCTGTCAAGGAGTCTACCACTGTCAGCTGAGTTGCTGCCTTTAATCTTCTCTATCATTTCTCTGGAAACAGTAAAGAAGATGAAGGGCTGAACATTTACACAACAGAGTACATTTCTATTCTAACTCCCCTCATCTAAAGAGGGCAAGTCTGTTAAATTAAGGACCTCAAGCCTTACAGAAGTTTGAGATCAAAGTTACCTATGTAACATTGAGTAGAAAAATTTCCCTGGTGAACCAAATACATCTCTGTTTCCTAATATTTTGATGCTTCATAAATTAGATTTCTCTCAACCTGAGAGAATATTAATAAGAGCCCTAAAATATCCCTAAATTTGGATCCATTTGAAAACCTGCAACAGTCAACCATGAACTGTACCAACGACGAACATGTAGCCAATCTGCTACATAGAGGTTAGAGGTCAGGAATCTCCAAGAGCACTCAGAAAAGTCAAAGGAAGCCCCAGTGTGTCCATTAAAAGCCTCAGGGGGTCAAGGCCTAATTGGAGTCAGATTCTTAGGTGATGCAAAAAATATATCCCCAAGAATTTGGAAGCCCACCAAGGCCTGTCTTCAAGACCAAGTTGATGCTTGCACTAGAGGTCGAAGACAGCTGCAGAGTCTGACCACTAAGCATCAACACCACAAAGAGATGTGGGATGGTACGTAATGCTGCTTATAATCCTGAATGTAGCCAATGTGAAAAAGTTGCATTTACGAAATCAGCCACACCAGAACTACTGTCTTCTACCCTGTTGTAAAAAGTGGGCTTAAAATACCACCAAGGGCTGGGCACAGTGGCTCATGTCCGTAATCCCAACATTTTGGGAGGCAAAGGCGGGAGGGTGTCTTGAGCCTAGGAGTTCGAGACCAGCTTGAGTAACATAGTGAGGCCCCGTCTTAAAAAATCACAATACATTTTTTAAAATGTCATGGAGGGACAGTCTTACCCATTAACCTTTACGATTTATTCGGTGAATTTAGGTAGTATACTACCTAACCTGCATAGACACATTTCCTGGATATTAGAGAAACTACAGAGTGATTCCAGCTGCGGAAGCACAGAGACGTGTGTCATGAACCGTGACCCACCCTGGGGCAAATGCCTGGGACTGTGTTTATGGGGACTTCTAAAGAAAATCATTTATTATTCTTTCCATCCCATTTTCTTACTTTACATGTAATAGTTTAACTAAATCTGCTCAGCTACTGTATTCCATCTATAGGAACGTGAAAAAATTATACAAACTGCTGACCCTGACTTTGGTTTGTAGTTTCAAACTGTGATTCTATTACCTAGGACAACAAATTTTAGACTTAAGAACACAGCTGTGACTTTTCAGTATCTACAGGATGATTTATCATCGTCAATTAGATATTTAGCTTCTAAAATGCAGAACTCAAGATCTCCGTGGCTTGTGTGTGGTTAGATAAGTTATAGATGGAGAAGTAGAAAAAGCTGGCAAATTAGAGGGAGGTATGACTACTAGGAAATCAATGAGTATTTTATTTCTCAAATACTAAGCTTGATGCAATAAGAAAAAGTAATGATATAGGTCCTCTTTTTTTTTAGGTCTTTAAAAATGTCTTTTAAAATGTCTAATTGTAGATGGAGAATTTCTGCAAGTGGTCTTGTGATATAATTATCTTTTTAGTGTAAATCATCAATTGTACTGTGCCACATACACACTCAGACATCATCCCTCCTAGGTAGTGAAGGAAGTATAAATATCTAAGGTGGGGTGGGGAGGTCATTTGGTCCCTCAACTTAGTGTTGTATTCCTAAGGTAAAAACATTTCATGTACTCTATGAGATGAAAACATGTTGTTTTGAGTATACAGGAAAATGCCAATTGCCTTGCAGTAGGAATTTCTGATTTGTCACTAAATATTCTTTACTTACTTTAACATTCTCATTAAACAAGTTCAACTGTTAATACACTTTTTGTCTAGTAGCAGTGAATTTAAATTCTAGTCACCAGTAAAATGCTATTGGATTATCCATCAGGATAGATACATATGTGTACACACACACACAGCAAACTTGAAAATCACCATGGCCAGGTGCGGTGGCCCATACCTGTAATCCTAGCACTTTGGGAGGCTGAGGCAGGCGGATCACCTGAGGTTGGGAGTTCGCGACCAGCCTGGCCAACATGGTAAAACTCTGTCTCTACTAAAAATACAAAACTATAGCCGGGCGTGGTAGTGCACACCTGTAATCCCAGCTAGCCAGGAGGCGGGGGCAGGAGAATCGCTTGAACCTGGGAAGTGGAGGTTGCAGTGAGCCGAGATCGTGCCACTGCACTCCAGCCTGGCCAGGCAACAGAGTGAGACTCTGTCTCAAAAAAAAAAAAAAAAAAGAAAAAGAAAAAGAAAATCACCTCAAGCCTTAAAAATAATTCCAAAAATATGCTAAATGATACTAAACATAGTTAAATGGGACACTGCCAGAAAAAGATCATTTACTGCCTGGATTTGAACCTTCTTGGGAGTTATAAATTGTACATTAGTGCCAGGGGCATCTTGAGAAATGATGATAAATTTTGCTCTGGATTTTTATGGTAATTTAATTTCCTTTTCTCCACTTTAAAAGGAAATCTTAATTACCAGTCTTTACTCACAACAATTGGTTAAGGGTATTTCCATTTTATTTTATATTACTGTAAGCCAAAAAAACATTGATGAGTTTTGAAAACCACAGGGAGTTAGGTCATAACCTAATGACCTAAAGCACCGATGAAGTGCTTTCTAGCACAGACACGAATAATTTATCATCTGAAGCTTGCCCTGAGAGTTTTGATTCACACATGGGAAATCTTACTAGCCCATGACAGAATCGAATCATTAGAAAAGGTATGTAAGTGCGTTCACATATATATTCAAAGCCAAGAAATGTATAGGCAATATTAAAATGTACACACACAATAGACACGCAGATTATAACATTGCTGAAAGCAGAATAGATCACAAAGACAGTCCATTATATAAAATTCACACTCTTTATAAAATAAATTTGTAAGCTTCCTTGTATTGATATAGCTCTGACTTAGAGATGTTTTAAATAATGCTCTTCCTCAAATACGATGAGAAGCCTACCACTATCCCCCACCTCTGAATCCCACCAAGCTGAAAGAAAGGAAGAAAGGATAAAAAAAGGAAGGAATGATGGAGAAAGGGAAAGGGAAAAAAGCCTTTGTCAATCTCAGTAATTCCTATCACTGAGTAGAATTATATTGAAATATAATTCTTTATATACTCAAAAACAGTATCTCGTGTATTTTTAAAATTGCTTTATCCCTGGGATATTAAGAAAGAAGAAATCATAAGAAATAAACTTCTATCAATTTCTGTTTATCACAATGAGGATAAACTTCTCAATTTATAAGGCTACTCCATATTCTGAGTGGATTGCTTCATGTCTGCCTAAGAAATCAGTTTATGTTACTAAAAGCAAAGTCTTTAAAAGCCCCCAGCCATCTGCCTGAGGCTGAGGCTGGGTCTGAGGTTGGAGAGAGAAAAAGTAGCAAACTACATGTAATTGAACTGCCTATTGGGCTCAAAGCAAACTGAAGGCAAAAATGAAATGCAAATAGTTAACAAACTGTAAAGCAACACACAAACACTGCTATCATTAATGATAATGATTAGTGCTAATAACAATAACCATAATATTTCCAATGTTGATTTTTTTAATCCACATATGGAAAATACAGCTACAGGGAATGATAATCAACAATCAGTAGGTCTTTGCTCAACAGCCTGGGATAAGAAAACCATCAGCTCCAAATTTCTATTCTATGAAACCTGAGAGAAGATTCTCTTGCAGCCTCAGCAACTTCTGTCCTTAAGAGAATCAAGCGGATTAAACATTTTTTTTCAAGTCTGAAATTTCACACTTACTTCAAAATCTTACATTATTTTACTTTTTCCTCAGAATTGAACATATTGCCTAGTCATTTTAATTTCAGTGCAATAGAGTAATTTAGATTAAAAGTTTATATAATTTATTCAATATTAGTTCTCAAGAAAGGTTGAGACAAAAAAGCAAGTACAAAGCTTTGCATCGATTCCATGGTGCAAACTCATATATTAAATAAAATTTTTACTAGAACACAGTGATAGGAAGTAAGTTTGATCTTACCTCTGGTACTCCTAATTTTCGGCATGCTTCCAAAAAGTTCTCCACATTTCTTCTGCATTTGGCCATGCTAAGTTTGGGCTATAAATGCAAACATACAGAAATAATGTATTATTAAAAGAGAAACCATTTTAATAACATGGTAAATTTTAAACTTTCTAAATGGCACAAGCAATACATGTTTATTGGAGAAAAAGAAAATAACACATAAGCAAATAGAAGAAAACAAAATATCACCCAGAAACATCCATCTTAGATTAAAAACTGTTAATATTTTAGATTATATTCTTCCAGACATTGTGTTCATATATGCATACATAGATATACATATATGCCTATGTGTATATATAGATGTATGTATATCATGTATATACGCTGATGCGTATGTATGCAAAATTTTCTGCATACATATGTATATATGTGTATGTTTATAGTGTTTATATATATGCACATACACACGTATATATAGTTTTTATGGGATCATACTGTTGTGTAACCTGTTTTAGTTCGCCTAAAGTACACCATAAACATCACCTTCCCCATCAACAAATATATTTCTATATAAAGGGTTTAAATTCACCAGACCAATTAACCTCCTTCCCACCAAAGCCATGGATATAGAGGCAATGTCACGGTAAACAGTACTGAAAATGGTGGATGTTCAGGACTTAACCAAAAGCTTCTCACAATTGTATTAACCTTGGCCTCTGAGGTGTGGGGTGGGTAACAGGCACATTTCACATATATACTATACTTTTTTACATGGTATGTTTTGAACACTTTGCTGCTAAATTGTAATAGCATTAAGGAGTCTCATTCATGTTCCCCTCCCCACTATGTCCCCAGCATCACCAATGAGTCCTTGAGTGCAGGGACTGATCAAGAAATTGTTGAAGTCATGACTGCTAACCAACCCGTTGACAGGTTATTCATAATATTTTTCATAGAACTCACATCTTTTCAGGGCTATCCTAAAATCCTCAATGATGAATAGAGGAAAAAGATTCAATTTAGAAGGGAAGTTACCAACTAAAAGAAGCTTTCTGAAAGACTTGTCACTGTTTAAATAACCCCTTGAGAAAAAGAAATGTTTATGTTCCTATAGTCTTAAAGTTAGCACCTTGATCAGTCAATCAGTAATTTCTTTTTCTTTATTTTTTTTTCTTTTTCATTTGAGACTGGGTCTCGCTCTTCTCCAGGCTGGATTGCAGTGGCACAATCATGGCTCACTACAGCCTTGAACTCCTGGGCTCAAGCAATCCTCCCACCTCAGCCTCCCAAGTTGCTGGGACCACAGGTGTGTGCCACCATATCCAGCTAATTTTTGTATTTTTCATATTTTTGTATTGTGTGGTTTTCTATTTTTTTCCAGAGGCAGAACCCCGTCTTTACAAAA
Organism: Theropithecus gelada; assembly: GCF_003255815.1. Classification (NCBI taxonomy): domain Eukaryota; kingdom Metazoa; phylum Chordata; class Mammalia; order Primates; family Cercopithecidae; genus Theropithecus; species Theropithecus gelada. The sequence goes on along the minus strand of NC_037685.1, from coordinate 77,704,934 downwards.
AAAAACAACTCCTGAGCGCAAGTGATCCACCTACCTTGGCCTCCCAAAGTGCTGGGTTTACAGGCGTGAGCCACCATGCCTGCCCAGTAAGTTATTTAAAGTGATTTGCTTGATATTGAAATAAAATTATGTTTCTGTCATTTATATATTTATTTTAAAATAGTCTCTCATTTTACAGTGAAAATGTTGCTTCATTCAGAGCCACTCGTTCATTCCTTTTCTGCCTTATAATGGTTTGGGGCCCAACGGAAAAGATTTGAGCAAGGTCCCACTGACACCACTGACATCCTAAACCAACAACAGTGACCCCTAAAAGTCTGTTTTATGTCAGTTAGTTTCCCTTTGGTGTTACTTACAACCGCTGGTGACGGGACATGGATGCTTGCAACCGACCGTGGGCGGATGTGGTTGACCAGATGGCAGAGGACAACACCATCCATGAGTGCTGCCCCCAGGTCTTCATGTAGACTGACCTTCAATCTCATCTCAATGCTCTGTTGGGGAAATCAGAAGGAAGTCAGTTGCTATGAACACTGAGGTAACTGTGGGTAAAAATACATTTATGGGTATTTATGAACTGAGGCACTAATTTCATTATGGGAAATTAGGATAACAATGCCTAGAAAACAATGACATTATTTAACTGTTTCCAAACAGTATCAAAATCCCTCTTAATAAAAACAAATTTAGGTGAGTGTAAAATTTTTAATAAACGGAATGAATGGAATAATGGAATCACTTTTTGAGTGTGATAAATAAAAACCAAATCTGACTAGTTCAGGCAGTCTGCATGGGGCAGAAGAGGGATTAAGAAATGTTTTTCTCTGCCAGCCACTGCGCCTGGCCAGAGAAAAACATTTCTTAATCCCTCTTCTGCCCCATGCAGGGATTACAGGCCCAGTGGCCAAAGTGCCTGTAATCCCAGCACTTTGGGAGGGCAGATCACCTGAGGTCAGGAGTTCAAGACCAGCCTGGCCAACATGGTGAAACCCTGTCTCTACTAAAAATACAAGAATTAGCCAGGCGTGGTGGCAGGTGCCTGTAATCACAGCTACTTGGGAGGCTGAGGCAGGAGAATCACTTGAACCTGGGAGGCGGAGGTTGCAGTGAGATGAGATCACGCCACTGCACTCCAGCTTGGACAACAGAAAAAAAAAAAAGAAATGCTTTTCTCTTAGGCAAGGCGTGGTGGCTCACGCCTGTTAACCCCAACACTTTGAGAGGCCGAGGTGGGCGGATCCCTGAGCTCAGGAGTTTGAGACCAGCCTGGACAGCATGGCGAGACCCTGTCTCTACCAAAAATACAGAAAATTAGCTGGGTGGGATTACGCGCACCTGTGGTCCCAGCTACTTGGGGGACTGAGGTGGGAGGATGTCTTGAGTCCAGGAGGTGGAGGCTGCAGTGAGCCAAGATCATGCCTTGGCACTCCAACCTGGTTGACAGAGTGAGATCCCGTCTCAAAAAAAAAAAAAAGAAAGAAAAGCAAAGAAAGAAATGCTTTTCTTTTCTCTTGGACTATTTTTAATTGATAAATCAATTTTTGTTCTTTTAAAAAATTTAACTTTTGGTTTTTGAGATAATTCTAGATTCATATGCAATTGTAAGAACTAATACAGAGAGGTTCCATGTACCCTTTGCCCAATTTCCTTCAATGGTAACAACTTTCAAAATAACCAGAATATTGACATTGACAAAGTCAAGATGCACAAACATGCCCACCAGCACAAGGATCCCTCATGTTGCCCTTTTATTGACACATCCTCTCAGCTACTCGGGAGGCTGAGGCAGGAGAATCGCTTGAACCCAGGAGGCAGAGGTTGCAGTGAGCCGAGATTGCGCCACTGCACTCCAGCCTGGATGATAAAGCAAGACTCTGTCTCAAAAAAAGAAAAAAAAAATTATAGACACATCCCTTTCCTTCCCACCCCAAAGTTCCTCTTCTACCTTGCTCCTATTCTCCTTTCCTTCTGGGTCTGGGCCTCCCATGACATGAATGCTGGATCATTTATTACACTTCCACAGGTCCCGAGGCTCTCCGTCCACTGATTTTTCAATCTGTTTTCTCTCTGTCGTTCAGATTAGATGATTTCTATTGTTCTCTCTTCTAGTTTCATTCCAGTTCTTTCCTTTATCATCTCCATTCTGCTATGGAGCCCATCCACTGGGCTTATTTTCAATAATGTATTTTTTAGCTCTCAATTTCCATTTGGTTTTTCTTCATGTCTTCTATTTCTTTGCGGAGATTTTCTAGTTCTCTGCTGGGGTATTCTTTTCCTTTCCTTTGACCATGTGCATCATTGTTCACTGAAGCATTTTCATCATGGCTGGTTTAAAAATATCTGTCAAATAATTCTAACATCTCTGTTGTGTTAGTGATGTCATCTGTAGATTGTCTTTTTTTCTTACAGTTTGAGATCTTCCTCGTCCTTGGAATGATGAGGGATTTGCAATGGAAACCTGGATATTTTTGTATTATGAGACTCTGGATCCTATTTAAATGTTTTAGTTGGCTTTTTTTTTTTTTTTTTTTTGACACTGCTCTAGCAGGGGAAGGTGGCTGCCACCACCTTGTTACTGCCAGGTGAATGTAGGCATCTGGCTTTCCCACTGGGTGTCAACTGGCCAGGGAGTAGGGGTAGGGGAAGGTGCCTCCTTACTGCTCAGTGGATGTGGGAATCCAGGATTCCCATGTGGTCTCCACTGAAACTCTGGAAGCAGATGAGCTTCCTTACTGACCAGTGGGGATGAAATTTCTGGCTCCTGGCTTGGTCTTCTCTGACACCACCCCAGCAAGGGGAGAAGTCTCATTTGACTCAGCCCTTGCTGGTGTGGGTGATGGGGGACCACAGTATTTCCTGTGGTGTTCAGCTGCAGTAGCACACTTATGGTCTAAAACTTTTCTGTCTTGCTGGGCTGTCCCTTTCCTGGTTATTTGGTTAGAGAAAGTCAGCTTTTATTGTTGTTTTTCTAAAGTCTGTGCCCATTACTTTTTCTGGGTTCTCAGTGACTTCAGCTCCAAGTCTGGATACATGAGGCAAAAAGAAAGTCCCCTGGAGCTCACCACGATGGCATCCCTCAAGTCTCAAGGACCCTAATCAGTCTGTCTTCTCTTTACCTTCCAGAATGTTCTTATGTTTGTTTCATTTATGTCTAGGGGTTTTAGGTGTACTTAGTAGGAAAAATAGGAAAAAGTATGCCTACTCCATCCTCTTCGAAGCAGAAGTAGACAAATCAATTTTCAAAACTTAACTAGGGCTTTTGCAACAAAAACTCCTTTTTTTTTTATTATTATACTTTAAGTTGTAGGGTACATGCGCACAACCTGCAGGTTTGTTACATATGTATACATGTGCCATGTTGGTGTGCTGTACCCATTAACTCATCATTTACATTAGGTATATCTCCTAATGCTATCCCTACCCACTCCCCCCACCCCACGACAGGCCCCAGTGTGTGATGTTCGCCTTCCTGTGTCCAAGTGTTCTCATTGTTCTGGATAACAGCCTATGAAACGATGACTTGATTTGGTGATTTTAATAAATGAAAACTTGAAAACAGTGCATGCAATAGTGTTATATAAATTTCTTTCAGAAGTGTCCTGTGTGTGGACAATTTTTTTAGGTACTCTTTCAGGCTCTAATTTTATATCACTAAATTAAGCCATAAATGATCACTATGACCCATGCTTAAGATAAAATTGTTAAGATATCACTCCCTACGGGGCATATCTCAGCTTCTGATCTTCTTCGCATAGATTTTATAAAGTTCACCTTCCCAGTTTACATTACATCCAGACGGTCCTGGCAAATGACAGAGGTTTGACTTTCCCTTTGTGTTTGCTGAATCACCACAGTGGCTTAAAGTGGTGGTAAGAGTTTTTTTGTTTTCTTTTTAAAATTACTTCCTCCTGATTCTTTGCTAAACCATATAAAAAATATCATCTGCTCTAACAAAGAGGCTGACCTATCCTAATTCAATTTAATCTGAATTTTGTTTCTAGGGCTCACTGCTCATTTGTAGAACTCATCGCTCTCTGAAATTGTGTATTTGTTTCCGTCTTATTTACTATCTCTCCCCAACAGATTATAAGCTTTAGAACAGCAGCGAGCTTTTTGTTCTCTCCTACATCCATTACCTAGAATACAGCCCGGTAGAGAGTGACAGTCAATACATACTTGCTAACGAAAGAAGATTTAACATCGAATCTATCTCCTCCAAGAATCTCTCTTTCTTTTTTGAAAAAATTTATTTTAGATTCAGGGGGTACATGTGCAGGTTTGTTACATGGGTGTATTGTGTGATATTGAGGTTTAGGCTTCTAATAATCCTGTCACCTAAGCCGTGAACATAGTACCCAATAGGTAGTTTTTCAACCCCCGTCTCTCCCCTTTTGGAATTCCCAGAGTTTGTTGTTTCCATCTTTGTGTCCGTGGAAATCCAGTGTTTAACTCCCCCTTATAAATGAGAACGTCGTATTTGGTTTTCCGTTTCTGTATTAATTTGCTTAGAATAGTGGCCTCCAGTTGCAACCATGTTGCTGCAAAGGACATGATTTCATTCTTTTTTATGGCTGTGTAGTATTGCATGGTGTATATGTACCACATTTTCTTTATCCAATCCACTGTTGATGGGAGCCTGGGTTGATCCCAAGTCTTTGTTTCTGTGAATAGTGCTGTGATGGACATATGAGTGCAGGTGTCTTTTTGGTAGAACAATTTATTTTTCTCTGGGTATATACCCAGCCACGGGATTGAAGCATTGAATGGTTGTTCTACTATTAGTCAAGAAGCTTTCTTAGACTCTTTTAGTTCATAGTTATGACACTTCTTTTTGAACATTAAAAACTCATGCAGCAATTCATAATGTGCTGTCTTTAATAGCTAATACCGATGTTTTCTTCCTTGGTGATTGACTCCTATACTGTTATTTAACCTTCCATATATTTAGGTATGATCTTCCTAACCTGACAAAAAGACCATACAGGTAGACAAATACCTACAGAGTGCCCACTGGGAACTAAGAAATACGACAAGGAATAAGACAGCCATGGTCCCCGCCATCTCCAAGTTTAAGCTTCAGTGACACCCAGCACAAGACTTCCTCTTTGGTAGAAACTCAAATGATTTGACTATTAGATAACTGAGTTAAAATCTCTGGTCGGTTTGGGGTACAAAGTGAGGATAACTACAAACATTTTAAAATTAACGTAATATTGCTGGGCACAGTGGCATGTGCCTATAATTTATGCCAAGCTACTTGGGAGGCTGAGGCCAGAGGATCACTTCAGCCCAAAAGTTCAAGGCTGCAGTGAGCTATGATCATACCATTGCACTCTAGTCTGGGCAACAGACAGAGGCCCTGTCCCTTAAAAATTAAAAATTGGGCTGGGTGTGGTGGCTTATGCCTGTAATCCCAACACTTTTCTACTAAAAATACAAAAAATTAGCTGAGTGTGGTGGTGCACACCTGTAATCTCAGTTACTCAGGAGGCTGAGGTGGGAGGATCACTTGAGCCCAGAAAGCACAGGTTGCAGTGAGCTGAGATCATGCGACTGCACTCCAGCCGGGTGACAGAGTGAGACTTTGCCTCAAAAAAAATACACACACACACACACACACACACACACACACACACACACACACACACAAATTTAATATTATTAAGTAAATAAATGACAGGGCATTAAACTATGCCTGAATTGAAATAGTGCCAGCATTTATATGTATGTATTATTTTTTATTTACTACTATCTCATATATTCCTCACAAAACTCCACTAAGATCAATTAGAACCATGTTTTTTTTCTCTAAGAGACAAGGTCTCACTGTGGTCACCCAGGCTGAACTGAAGTGGTATAATCATAAATCACTGCAGCCTCCCATTTCTGGGCTCAACAGATCCTCTCACCTCAGCCTCCCAAGTAGCTGGGATTACAGGCATACGCCACCACGCCCAGCTAATTTTTGTATTTTTAGTAGAGATGGGGTTCACCATGTTGCCCATACTGGTCTCGAACTCCTGGACTTAAGTGATTAGGCTGCCTCCACCTCCCAAAGTTCTGCAATTACAGGCATGAGACAATGTGCCTAGCCAAACCATTTTTTTAGTAAATAAAGAAACAGACTCAGCATGGGTAAGTGGCTTGCCCAACATCCAGCAGTCAATGACCTGGCTAGATTTGAAATTAGGACTGCTTGCAATGTTTCAAAGTCTGTTTCTTAAAAATATAGACTGTTGCTTAAATTCTGAAAATTCTCCTTTAGTTACATAACATTTCTTGGGTACCTCACGAAGTTGTTCCACCAGCTCTTTCTCTTCTCTCATCTGCTCCATTTTCCTCCGGATTGTAAACTGTGGGTCTATAGATTCCAAATTTCTCTGAGGTCTTAGAAACACTATAATAGAAAGGGAAAAATGCCTTCATGTAGTGCCTTGTCACATACGGCTATTCATATTAAAATCAAACAGTATTTTAATTTATCCAAAATAATTCATTTACCACTCAAAGAAACAAAGAAATTCCAAATCCACAAGAAAAGCCTGGCTCAAGTATTTTAAAAGAGACTATATTTTAAATTATACTAGGTTGAGTGGACTAACAAGCTGTATTTTTCGGTGATAATAAACTGAACCCAGGGTAAGGTCTGGGTCATTGGGACCGTTCCAAGTCACTGGTCTGACAGATGTCCTACTTCACTCATCTTCCCACTGTTTTCATTCTAAGTTTTTATTTACACTCAATCCTTTCATTAAATTCAGATAATTTATTTCCAATAAGGTTCTAGAACTGTTGTATGTATTTAAAAAAGCAAAGTTAATGTTTTTGTTGGCATCAAGTTTTTCATAAGCCTGAGTTAAGAACTAAGTGATGATTACATATTTGAGGGTGCGGTGGAAAAATTCTGCCTTCTAGACTGTCACTGACAGACGATCGAAAAAGTCAGCTCTTTGGAGACGAGCAAGGACTCCTTTTAGGAAGCCTGTCAAGATTAGAAGTAGCTGAAGAGCTCATCGTTGGCTTCAGGTTCTTGAAGTTACGACCTCCAAGAACAGTAACAGCGATGCTCCCTCTGAAATGGGCTGAGCAAACACATGCCCTTCCCTCTGAAGGAAAACATCTTGTAGAGACCGATCAAGAAGGTAAATCATGTTCTATGTATTGGAGAATGACTACAGCAAGAGTTTTAATTAATTTTTTAATGATACAAAGCCCAGGGCAGATTTAAACTTGAATTTTTTTCTTCCTAGAGATTTTTATCCTCGCACATAAGACGGAAGAAAGAGCTGTTCAGAGCCTTGGTTCCCCCATCCCATAGACTTTCAGATTGAGGTAGGGAGGGAAAGTCTCTCAGAAAATTCTGGGCAGAGAACTCCAATGTTAGAAATCCACACCACATCGAAGGCTGCATGGCGTACTGCAACTGCAGAAGTTTCAATCATGATCATTTAAACGATGCTGAATAAGAAAGAACGTGTAATTTTTATTCTACCTTGACACACATTTCCTGTGGACCACTTTAGAAACTATTTCAATATTTCAGATTCCTAGAAATTAAATATGATTTACAAATTGAATAGTTTGGATACAAAGACTTGAGTCCACTCGGTGTAACCAAAAGTACTGTGCTCGCCTAACTACAATATTTTAATTTCCATTTGTGCCTTTGAACATGCATTCTCTTTCTCACATCTCAGTATTTTCTTTCTAAATTAGTTCTAAGATGCTTGAATTCGCATTCTGATGCTCTATGGAAGATGAGAAAGTTGACATATCTTAAATCGTCGACTTAGAGTTAATGGAGAAAGAGGATGATTTAAGGTACACAAGGCCTGTCGCCTTCTGGAATCTCAGAGAGGAGTCAGCTTGTGGCCTGGGGCCTCTGCTGGAAGCCACTGAGGGAAGTCACAGGCAAAGGACACCGCAGGCAGTCACAGGAGGAATGCCACCAAGTCCCACAAAACCCAAACCTCACAGGATGTAGAACCAGTTGTCTAAAAAGTAAAGCCAAGGTCAGTAAAAGGACAGAGTGATCAGGCAGGGAAAGATGACAAGTTCACAGAGAAAAGGGAACTGAGGAAAACTCTGACAAATTAGGACGCATGGAAAAAACTGGAGAATGCATCACATTTTACACCATTTCAAGCAAAACCAAAACAGAAATATACAAAAATGTAAAATCTAGAACTAATTTGCACCACCAAATTTACCAAAAAAAAGGTCAAGAAATGCAGATAGAGTTGGATAATACATATATATGCCAGCAAGGGGCGCCTCAACACCGTTTGAACAAATCAAATGTTTTCTTTGGAGCTGTTATTTTCCTTTGCCTTTTTTCTGGGGAGTAATCTTATCTAATAATATTTTCAATATGTTTTTATTGGCAGATTTCAATCTGAATATGAAACTATCAGGAAGTGAAATGAACCATGAGCTTTTGTTCAACACCACATTGCCTTATTAGAGCCCTATGTGAGATACCAGGATAACGAGATGGTGTCTGGGTTTTACTTTCCTGGCATCATTTTTAGATTTTGCATTCCTTTGTATCTTAAAAATGTAGCACGCATGCGTGGGCATTTGCTCTATGAATGTTAAGCAATCTAAAGTGTTTTAAAAACCAATTGAACTGTATTTTTTAAAATGAACACTTCAAATATACACAAAATTATCAGAAATAATGACTATATCACTATTAGTTTTCTAAATGTATTCATTACTCTGACATATAAGAGAGCTTAAGGCAATCTCTTTAGGCTCATAATAAATCTACCAAGTACAAAAGTGCTTGCTTATTTTGCTGGGTTTGTTACAACAGAATAGCTTTACTGGAACCATTAAAGTACCTCCGATTAAATTACCTACAGTTTTTTCTTTTCTTTCAAGTCCTATTTAAATAATAAATCCAGTGACCAGTCTGGGTCCAGGCTTCAGGAAATTGATCTACAAAAGAATTATTCTGCTTTTCCTTAATTTCATATCACTAAATTTCAAGAGCTCCCTTACTTAATCCAGAGGAATAAAAGATTAACTTGAGGCCATGAGACAATATTAAGAAGCAGCCCCCACTATGAGCAAATCTTTTCAAGTCAAATGCTCCTGTGACTGTTGAAGTGTAAATAAGAAAAAAGATGGGTGAGAGAGCAGAGTGAGTGTGTGTTATGAGTGTGTTGAAAGAGATGAAGAGGTGGTGATTGGTTTTGGGGGGTGGGGGGGTGGGTGGAGGGACACAGTCTCACTCTGTTGCCCAGGCTGGAGTGCAGTGGTACGATCTCAGCTCACTGCAACCTCAACCACCTGGCTCACGTGATTCTCCCATCTCAGTCTCCTGAGTAGCAGGGACCACAGGCCTACACCACCATGCCTGGCTAAGTTTTGTATTTTTAGTAGAGGTGGGGTTTTGCCATGTTGCCCAGGCTGGTCTGGAACTCCTGGACTCAAGTGACCTACCTGCCTCAGACTCCCAAAGTGCTGCGATTACAGGTGTGAGCCATGGCACCTGGCCAAGGTAGGCAATTTAAGATGAAGGAAAAAAATAAGTTCTGCTTAAATGAAGCCTATAGTTTAATTTACTGTATGCTGTATAAACAACATTTATTTTTATTTTGTTTTGAGATGGAGTCTCACTCTGTTGCCTAGGCTGGAGTACAGTGGCATGAACTTGGCTCGCTGCAAACTCTGCCTCACAGGTTCAAGCGATTCTCCTGCCTCAGCCCCCTAAATAGCTGGGATTACAGGTGCCCGCTACCATGCCTGGCTAAATTTTGTATTTTTAGTAGAGACAGGGTTTCACCATGTTGACCAGGCTGGTCTTGAACTCCTGACCTCAAGTGACCCACCTGCCTCAGCCTCCCAAAGTCCTGGGAATTCAGGCATGAGCCACTGCATCCAGCATAAATAACATTTAAAGAACAGAAAAGATTTGCAAATATACGTAATTTATTTAGCAGAAGAGATTAAGCATGGAATCTGCAGGGTATAATGAAATGCTTATGTAGAATATCAAATTCATCCTCATAGATATAGGTCAAATTCCACTGATCTTTCCATTATTTTCTGCCTTTTCCTTCACTCTTTTCCCCATCCTCATCTCTGAGCTGGGAGTAATCTCTATGTTCTGTGAGCATATACAATTCTTTTATCTGTGTCTCTCCCATGGCACTCACCACTTTCTGTCTTACAATAGAGTGATATTTCGCTCCATTATGGATCTGTAAACATTTATGTCTGTTTCCAACTTGTACCCTCTACTCCTGCCCCACAAAGCAGTGAGTGGAGCAGAATGAGTTTGTTGAATGAGTGAATGAAACAAGTGTTTCAAACACTCCCTCATTTAAAGCTCAGTCTATTTGGAGAACGTCCTTGCAAAGATTATTCTATCCTGATAATCAGTCACCTGAGTTTTTCCTCTTATGAATAATCTCCTAAACTTAGTTTCCAGGTCTGAATGCATTAGACTCTGAAATAAATGTTACATGAAAGCAGACAGATTTTGGCTATCTCTTTCAGAGCTGCATCCATAGTGATGAGCATCGTGCGTAGCACATAATAGGCACTCAGCAGATATTTAAGGATGTGTACAAGAAACCATTTACGTACTTGTTGTGAGAACATCTTTGAGTTAAGCAAACAAAGAAAGCCCTGTGCTCTAAAAATTACCCAAATGCACTTTCTCATTTAATTATTGCATGAAATGCACTCTTCATATGAAAACATTTATACCTAAATTTAACTCAATGAGAGGAGATTCCTTCTCTGTGGAAACATGAAGTTTTAAAATTTAGCTCTCAACTTCTCCTTGGAAGTTAAGAACCTGAACTGGACTTGATGTTTAAGATAGACAAACTCAAAGGCAGCAGTATCTTGGCTTTGAAAAAATATCACGAGCTTTAGATCCAGGCTACTGTGAATCAGAACTCTCACTAGCTGATTCATTCATTCCCTTCTGGTGCCTAAAATTGAACTGGACACATTCTGTGTCCTCAAAATGCTCACATTTCTTCTCTATGGTCTTAGACAATTTACTTAACCTAGTGACTTTCAACCTTACTTGAACACTACATAACATCACATAAAAACAAGTAAAACAAATGACCAGTGCTTAGACTCAATGCTACACCAAATAAATGAGCATTTCTGACTATGGCATGGCCTAAGTGGTTATAGTTTTACAAAATGCCCAGGTGATTCTAATATAAAACCAGAGTTGAGAGCCACTAAAATGCCTCTTATATCCTCAGTTTCTTCATTTTTCTAATGAGAAAAATAATACCTATAGTGCAAGATTACTGTAAAAAATTAAGGAAAATATCTGCAAAGTGGTACAAGATACATGGTTACCTCAGAGACTAATGTAAACTGGTCCATTCATCCATTCTCTGGTGATAACTTAAAGATTAATTTTCAATACGTATAAAGTAGCACCTACAAATTCACTGCAAATGAAAGAGCAAAAATTACCCCCAAGAAGATAGAAACGGTTTTTAACTCCAAAGTGAAGTGAAGAGGAAAGATTCAGTAAGAGGACACAGAGCAGGGGTAAAAGAAGAAGTTAAACCATCAGGTTAAAAACAGAGGTTACAGCCGTCCCATCCAGCTCCAGGGGGGACCCGGACAACCCCACAGACAAACTTCCACATCCTCCTTCATCCACCTCATGCAGCAGAACTTTGAGGACTTTGAGAACTCAAACTCCCAAGGACCTTCTACCCAGGTTGCCAATTTAAAAAAATCTGTTTGAAGAATAAGTTTTAGAGAAATGGGGACTTTAAAATGAGATAGAATGGGAATAAAATATTTGAAAGAATTTAAATAAAAGGATAAGTTTATATAAAGCAAGACAGTGAGCAAGGTAAAAAAAGGACAACTTCACCAAAAATAATAACTAAAAAGTATAAATAAAAGTCAAGTTAGATTACGTTAGGTTGAGCTGGTAATAAGATGATGTTTATTTATAAAGGTTATTTACAAAGATAGCAGCCAATATTGAATAATGGAGAAAATATGAGGAAACAAAACTGATGTAATCAGCTTTGAAATGCCAAGAGAGGCCCCTGAGTAGGATCTTCTGCTTAAGAGGAACCAGTAAGAACAACATAAAAAATAGTCTGTGTTCCTTTCCCAACATTAGCTCACAGACTTGTGAACATACAGTGCAGCTTCTTTAACTAAAAAAAAAAAAGAAAAAACCATTAGAAAATGTATTCCAATCACAGGTCAAAGTTAAGAACAAAGAGAATGAAGATAAACATAAAAGTCAGATCTGGGAAGCTAAACGAATATTTGTAAAGACTATTGCTGTACAGAAAATTTTCTGTTGCCCAGGGCATAATAGAGACAAATTGCAAATAGGAAAAAATGACAATCTTCAAACATCTGACATGATCGACTGAACCATGAGTATTGAAAACGATGGCTTTATTATTATTGTGGTACAGCATAACAGCTGCATGTGAATTCCTGGAATTCTTACTCATAGAAAAAATAATTTAATAACTATTGCAAGGTTATTTTATTTTTAGAAAGATTTCCACAATGATTATTTTCTATGGAAATTTAAGGATTTTTAATCAAATAAAGGCAGCCTGAATGTAGATGCAGCAGAGATGATTCCAGAGTTAGGAACCCTGGTGTGGCTTCACCTCCACTTCAACCCCACAGTGTGATCCAGGCGGCTCACCTCACCTTTCTGGTTTTAGCCTGTTCATCTATAAAGATAGTAATTCTACTGCTACATAAGAAGTCTGATTGTTTCCCAGCTTTAAAAAAAAAAAAAAAAAAGTCCTTTGGTTTCAGATATCATTCCTAAGGAAATACCAAACCACACATAAATCTTTCATTTTAGGCTTTATTTCCTTTAAACAACATTAGGCCCATAAATAGCTATACTTTCTGAAAAACAAGAATGCCTCCCCTCCATTAGAAAAAAACCTTAAGAAAGAAAAAGTTTATCAAGAAAGTTTCCATTTAGCCCTCTTCAACTTCCAAAATTTAAAACTGGATGGTATAAGCAGAGCCATTTGTTTCATAACTCTTGTTTTTTAATCCTATTTATTTTCAGTTTAAACATTTAGAAATCTATGAAATATTAAATTCCTTTTATAACTACTCTGCCAAAGTGTACATTGTCCTTCTCCATAAGGAAATTGTAGAAGCATTTTTGGTTGAATTTTAACCAGAAATCACAGCAAGTGTCTTAAATATATATATTTCTAGGTATTACATATAACATACTTAGATGAAAAGAGAAATATTATCAGAAAACGTATCTTCCCATTATGTCTGCATCGTGGCTATACCCTGTACCTCACTACTCTTCCCTATAAACCACATTCTCTGTTTCATTTAAATTGACTGCAATCACTGTGTATTCTGAAGTAAAATGTTTAAAATTTGAAGATTTCAAAAACTAGAATGAAATTAGACTAGAATGGAGATGAAGACATATGTGGCGTGTAGATCTAAATAATTATATTTTATTGTAATCTCTTAGGCTACATAAGATTTAAAATTAAAAGATATCCACATGAATACTAGCTGAGTATCCTCGATTTTTTATTTACACATTTGATTCTTAGGCCAAGTTACTATCCTCGAATGTCAAAAAGATGAACTTATACTCAAGAAGGTATCAAAAGTCAAAACATGCCAATAATTTGGAAAAAAGAAGGCAAATGATTTATCTTCATTTTTAGAAATTTCTCCACATTAACATTATTTTCAATGCAATACTCTAGGATCAGCCATGCTACATTTTAATTACCTTAGGTTACACGGTAAGCATAAATAATAAAATATCAAACTCTAAAACCATTTAGTTCAGATGCAGGAACAAGCAAAGATAAATCCAAATGTGCAAACCCCAAATCTTTGTAAACGAGCAAACAAACCAAAAAACCCAAGCAGAAAAGGGTAGAGAAGAAAGTATTATAATGCCTTCCCCAAATCCAGAATAGTCAAGTTAATTAAACTGGAGTTTGACAAACTGCTAGAGAACAATCCACATGCACTTTTCTGGACTTTACTTTCCAGGCTTATACATTATTTCTCGTACCATGCATGCAGGTGAATATACTCTATCTTCAGCTGCACAGAGATGAATGTTCAGTATACGCATTGGCTTATTAATGAGAACATTGGAGAATAGGTACAAAGCCACCTACCATTGTCACTGTCTCCTTCAGATGGAACACTGTAGCTAGAGCTGTCCCATGTCTGTGCCTGTGTAAGTGTGTTGAAGGAGATAGGAGGAAGAATGAGGGCTGGGTCTGCAGGGGAGCCAGAGAGCCAGTCCGCGTACAGTTGCACAAGGACCAGGAAAAACCAAAGGGGCAGCAGCATTTCACAAATGGCATAGGGTTTGCATGGAAATGAAGAGTGGATTTCATTTATATGGGGTTTAATTTCAAATGCACAATATAGGAGAAGAATGAAAGATGGTGCATGGAATAAAAAGAATGATAAAAACTGAGTGTTAGTACCCATCAATCATACACTTTGCATGCAGTTCATATTGTTAATCTTAACAGTTCTGCAAGCCCACAGACTTAGAGTACTAATGAATCAGGTCAGAGGAAAGAAAGAGTACCCAAAGGTTAGGTAGATAAAAAGGCAAAAGACCTGCCAGATACCTTTCTCAAAGACTTTCTAAAAAACTAACAAAATGCGATTCACACACAAAAATATTGGTGACATAGAATAAAACTTAATATGTGTAAATATATCTATTATTTATAAATAAAACTATTATAGAATCATCATTTACCATTAGTGATTTTTTTTCTCCAAAGCAATGTCAAATTTCTTTTTAAAGACATCTGTAGGTCTATTGGCATGCTTTATAGATAGCTGAATCTAGCTAATTCTTTTCTCAATCCTGGACATACCTCTCAATACTGTTTTCAATATTGCTCAGTTAAAAAACAAAAGACAAAAAATGTTGGAGACTAGTACAGTCTATTTAACAACAAATCCAATTAACCAACAGAGATCAATCCATTTCAAGAACTTCTGAGTTGGTCACTTATGAAATGATAGCAACTCTTACTTTTGCACTAAATATCCATATGGCAATTTCATATTTAGGAAATATCTATATTATTTTTTATTCAGTCATAAGGCAGGGTCAGTAAAATAAATGGATATATTTCTAGACATAAATATTTGGGTATGTGCAGTTGTCTTCGTTTGGGAGGAAGACGCAGAAAGATATGAAAGAAACTGTCAGCCTACTCTAAGTTCTTATTTCAACTTGCTAATTTAAGCAGTCCGTTTTTATGTATAACACAGAAATCACATAAATCCACACACTTTCAAAATAAAAATTAACTGGCTTTAAGCATTCTAAAGCTACTCAATCAAAAATGGTTTCTATCTTTTAAAACTATATGCTTTCCAGTTAAGATTACTGTATATATTACTTTCCAGAAAATGTGAAAAATACATTTAAGCATATATACTATAATATTTTAAAATTGTTAAATCAAATGAAAAAAATCTCCATACATAATGCAACTTTTATAAAGTTCCAACATGTCACTTGATGATCCTGAAGATAAATAGCATTATTTACAGCAACCAAACTCCATAGAGCTTTCAACAACAAGAACAATTTCCACATTGGTTAGTCAGCATTATAGAAAGGCTGGAAGCTTGGAGAGGAAATTAACTTCATTTTCTCCTATTCAAATAAAAGCTCCATTTATTTTTCACTGCTACAAAGAATGTGAAATGGTTTAACAGCCCCAGTACAACGTAAACCCTAACTGTAATAAGTTCAGTTTGGACTCTATAAAAAGAATAAAAACGTCACCAAAATAATTCTACAATTGCAAGTTATACATTCAACAGAATATTATTCTTTGAAGATCCATTCAACTTTGGTTCGCTCAATTATACCATACTTTTCAATTGTGTAAAACTGACTGTGGGGATTAGGAGACAGTCTGCAGCTCAACAGGAGGTCCTCAGTGTGTAATGTAAGTCTCCTGGCGGGTCGTCACTGAAGGCACAGATGCGGTGTGCCTGGACTCACCTCCATTCCTCCCAGGACACACCTGAGACCATGGAAATGAAAACCCAGCCAAGGGCCTCAGCCCAGAACTGATCACATTTGCTTAGTTCCAAACATGAGAAGACCAGCCATTTGAGTTGTATTTCATGTAAAATTTGGCTCTCCATAAAACACTCACTAACCCTTGTCACACTCAAGCACTTTCTCAAATGGCTTTTTTCCTACGGCCCATTCAAACTGCCAGGAAACCATTACACCTGGCCAATTGTCACCCATCAATCAACCTGCCCCAAGAATGAAAAACACTTCCTTTATTAAAGAATCATCTTTGTTTTTCCTATGGGTGCCTTTTTGCAAAATATACACATGTATAACCTCTACTGTTGTTAAAATGCTTTGCTGGAGAATTCAAGAACATCTGAGTTCTCTACCAGCTCTTAAAAGTGTCTGAATTCTTTATTAGCACTTGCTTAAAAGCATGAGTAGTAAGTGTAGACTAAATACCAAAGAGTCAAAAATATTAAAACAAAGAAAGACCTAAAAGAAGGAAGATTAGCAACAGAACTTCAAATAAACGGAGAAATCAGAAGAATCAAATTTTTCTATACAGAGTGCTTTCTTTTCAAAAGCAACCATTATTTTGTACATTGCTATAATTTACTTTTGTGAATAAACTCATAACAAATTAAAATAAAACTGGTAATATAAGCAGAATGCTTTCTCAAAAGACTTTTTAAAAAGTAACTCCTGACCACTCATGCAAGCCTTGAAATGACCACTCTGTTATGTGAGTAAACACACAGAACCTACCAGACTCAGAAAGCAAATGAGGATGTCTCAGAAAGGAGTCACTTTTCCAGAGGCAGGCTGCCCCTTAACTCAGCCGAGCACCAGGAACCACTGGGGCCAAAGGGCAGCTATTTTATCTTCCTTAGGTAAAAAAAAATCAATAGAGTATTTCGTCCCCGCTTACATGCTCCCACCTTTTCTTTCTTTGCTCTGATTCAAACGAAGGTAGGTGGATCCACTACTGATAACACAGACTTAGCTGATTCACTGAAAACAAAGCTACAAACTCTGGCCTCCCCTAGCTGTAGATGCCAGGATTTCAGCTCAGCAGAACTGACAAGGATGTGCACATTGATAATGCATACACTTAAAAGGCTCAAGAGAAAGCAATGAGTTATTTAGTGTAAGAATGGGCTGAGGTTTTCATTTACCTGATCGAGGCTTCAGGCCAAATGGAGCTGTGCTGTTTGTGGTAGGAGAGACTGCAGGGGAGTTCTCTCTAATCTGTGGTGTTGGAAGGAAAGGAAATTAGGAAAAAAATAAAAGAACAAAAGAAGAAAACAGAAGAAGAACTACGTATGGTTTTCTATGTTCAAGGATTGTAACAAAACTACTCCCTTTTCACATTTGCTGCTGTGTGATGAAGTCCTGGCTAAAAAAAAAATCACCTTGTAAAGATGTTAAGTGGCATAATCAACAGAATGTTGTTTTAGAGTGACCCACTCAGTTTGTTTTGCCCATTTTAAGAACATTTTACAATTATGTGACACTGGCAATCCTCTTGCACAGGTGTGTGCATGGGTGCATGCACACACACACACACATATATCCACTTATACCCAAAAGAGGGCACATCTGATGAGGAAACAGATAATACTGAACTCAGTAATACTGAATCACACACTGAATCATTTATGGAGAACAAGACATTCTAAATGTTGCCTATTTAAGTGATCTTCATTCTGTTTTCTTGTAAAGATGTTCCCACATTTGGTTTTTAAAAACATATCTCATAAAAATAAATACTTAATTATGAATAGGACCAGATAAAGCTATGATAGCCAATGAGAGTTAGACAGATTCCCCCAAAGACTCAATTAATTAATCACAAGTCTTAGATTATATATTTCTGTAAAAGATATTCCAATCCAGCCATCAAGAAACACCTCACCTTCCATGAATCTTCAAGAAACTTACCTCATTTGGAGAATACTGGCTCCCATTACTCTGTAATGTTAGATCACTTTGCACCTTAAAAAAGAAGAAAAAAGCATGGTATGTTCCATTAGACTGTGAGACTGTTTAGGCAAAAACTGCATCTTTCTTACTGCCATCATGTCCCCAGTCCATGGGTACACAATGTATATCTGTTGAATTAGTGTGTTCAGTAGCTAGGTAGACCATACTCATATGTTCTGAAAACATGCAGCTGTATTCATAGAAAAATACATCTAAAGTATTATACAAACTAAGATAAAGAATTTCCCAGAGCAAGGAGTTCACTCCAAAATATCTGTGGATGTCAGCTTACCTTGCTAGGTGACCAAGCTGCCTGCTGGTTCCCATCCTCATTTTAATTATGGTTTTTAGAAATGGCTCAAGGTAGTACTTCCTAAATATGCAGAATCACATTGGGAGCATTCAATAAATACACGTCTAGACCCCAAATTAACTGGGCAAATCTCATGTTGTCAGTTCAACATCAGATTACTTTGGCAACTACTGGTTAAGAGAAAAAATTACAAAATTTTTTTCTGTCATGAAATGTGCAGGATTTATAACTGGTCGTGGAGAAAAGTCAAGATGACATCCTGATTTCCAGCAGGAATGACTGGGTAGATGGTAGCATCACTGAATACCACGGAGAACACAGGAGCAGTTTAAGAAGAAGTTGATAGTTATCAGCTTAGCTATGTAGAGAAAGAGAAATTTGTGGGGCATGGAGATAAAATCTGACTGCTGGGGTACAGGGGGGAACTTGAGGCATGAGCTACAGGTTTCGAAGTCATTATTATATATGGGGTGCCTGAGTCCACAAGGTGACCAGATGGTCCAGAGAGATAGTGTAGAAGTTGAGGAACAGTGGCTGAGAGCAAAATCTTGCAAAACCAGCATGAAAGGGACACATAGAAACAAGTGGCCCACAAGGGACGCACTCTAGTGTCTTACCCAGATCTGCCTTCTTTATAAGGTAGTCAAGAACCCCCTGATCCTCCCTGATAAAAAATTGGGTGTTAGCTTATATAAACACCTTCATATATGCCACCAAATTATTGTACATTTAAGATGCCTGTTCCTATTCATTGTTGAGGAGTGCTATTTACAAACCTTCCCACCTTTGACACAAATCTAAGAGGAAACCATATTTTTAGAATAAAATGTCACTAATGTCCCTATTCAATTAAATGGCTTTGTTAGAGTTGCTAACAAGTAACTTCAGGTTTGATTCTTTCTATAAGCAATTTCTTTCCTCTAGTTTGCCCTATCATCTCCCAGACCCTTCCCCGTTCGATATTATTTATGTATGAGCCATGCAATTTGCAATTCTTCCTGCATGGATGACAGTGCCACCCACACTTGATGTGGACAGTCACGTAAAGTATGTTTAAAGTCAGATCACGTGATGTGCCACCAATTACAAACCGCTTCATAATCCCGGCCTCCCCTTTCCATGTGGCTCACAGAGAGCTGATTCCCCATAGCCACGTTGTCTTGCTCAACATAGCTCCTGGCTACAGGGCCAAACCCCAAAATGCCCAAAGTCTAAGTTTACTTTCCTCTCCTTAAACTCTACCCCTTCCCCAGTGTCCCTGAGCACCTAAAACAAGCTCAGGACTGCAGACCATCTTATTTCTTCTGTAAATTTTTCAACATCTAAATCCTCTTACTCCCACAATTAAAAAAAATTAATTAAAGTGAAGGCAACTTCAGAGCCTTCATCTTCCAGTCCTTTACACAAAAACAAGGCTGAATCTAGCACAGGCACTCAACAAATACTGGCGGATCAATATAGGGCTATGCTGAAAGATGTTACTTTCTGCTTGAATGAGACAGAAGAATATAAAAATAACCAAATCATAAGTAAAGATCATATTTTAGCTCTATATAATCCTTATCACTGGCCCTGTGAATTCAGTACTCTCTTTTCTTTTCCTTGTGACTTCCTTTTTCCATCAGAGCCAGCTATTCCCCCTCCGTTTTTAAAATCATAGAAATGTGTCTGCCAAGGACAGATAATTGACCTACAGAAGGAAAACAAGGAGTGAGAATTCCTTATGCCAAATACTCCTCCTTCAACAAAAAGAAAAAAAAAATAAACCTTATGTTAAAATAACACAAAACATTGTAAGTTGGAGATAGAATAAAAGTATCTTTTTTTTTTTTTTTTTTGTTGAGGTTTTCTGTCTTCGAGGGACTCCTGAAATCATGGACAAAGGTATATATGTTTTTAAAACTATGAGAGTGGAAGTTCAAAGACATTTTAAGTAGCATGATAAAATAAAGGTGCTAAGGAAGGTTGGACCTGGTACATTCTGTGAGTACAGAGGAGTAATACAATCTGCCCAATTAGAGCAGAAAATTCACTCTGGAGGCAAGGGTGCAGTAGCTGGCTGGGAGGCCCTCACAGCACTGAGCACAGAGCCTGTGCAGAGCTGTAGCTCGACACCTATGGGCTTAATGGCCTGGCTGATGGAACAAACAGACTCATCATTAGAGGGAAACCTGGGTTGGCCCAACTGACCGAATGATTGATATATGACTTGGAAGTCAAGTTTCCTACTTTAGGAGGGTATTAGGCTTTTCCACATAATATAATGGTAGCAAGCATGGTTAAACTTCAGGAAAAACCCATGAAGCTTTATGAGCATGTGGAAAAGTGTCAGATGATTTTCAAGTTAGACAAGCACAAGGAAATGAATTTAGAGGAACATAATATACACTTTACCTAAACAATGGAGTGTTTGCAGCTATCAGTTAAGACCCAGAGACCTGTACATCAAATAAGCAGGACACTGAAATTTTGCTTACCAAAGCCTAATCCTTACCATTTAATTTCCTATCTCTTTCTCTTTCTTCTTCCCTCCCTTCCAGAAATCCTCACTAACTACTCACTGTGTACCAGGTACAGCTGGGTCCCACTTCGAGTGAGAATGCTAAATGTTTGTGCTATGCAATGAGAAAGACAAACAACAGGAGAAATAAAGAGGAGATCAGTAAGTAGAAATCCATTCTGAAAATCTAGAACTGACTGCAAAGATACAGTTCACCTTTGCTGATGGGAAAATGGGAGGAAACTCTACATAAAACAGTCTTGGGCTGATATTAAGGCAATGTGACATTTAAACATTCCTTCCCAAAACACCAAAATGTTTAATATCAGTAGCAATTTCTAATAACCATTGGAATTGTGTAGTTAGTAAATCAGTGCGTGTATTGCTATTAGATTAAAAGAGGGGATGAGGCTAGGTGCGGTGGCTCATGCCTGTAATCCCAGCACTTTGGGAGGCCGAGGTGGGTGGATCACCTGAGGTCAGGAGTTTGAGACCAGCCTGGCCAACATGGCGAAACTCTGTCTGTACTAAAAGTACCAAAATTAGCCGGGCATGATGGCAGGTGCCTGTAATCCCAGCTACTCAGGAGGCTGAGGCAGGAGAATTGCTTGAACCCAGTAGGTGGAGGTTGCAGTGAGCTGAGATTGTGCCACTGCATTCAACCTGGGCGACAAGAACGAGACTCTGTCTCAAAAAAAAAAAAAAAAAATTACAACAAATTTAAAAGAAGATGGGATGAAAACTAGACCTAGACAAAACTATGAACTGGGCTCAGTCTATATTTAGTATATACCCATCCCTTATTCCTTCCATACCCATTCACATTATTGGAAGCATTGCTCATGCACACATAAGTATCATGGCTGCTCTTCTTCTGCCAAGATCTGCTCTGAAGAAAACGTTTGATGCAGTCAGGCACCTCTAAGGTTTGTAAGCATGACAAGACTTAGTGTTGCCACTAGTCCACAGCATGAAGAGGCAATATACTGCAGTAGGAAAGCAGGGCCAAGCCTTTTACATGTAAGTGACCTGGCCAGTCACTTGATCTTGAGCTTCAAATCCTGCATCGTCACTCAGGTATGATAACTCCCACTTTTCACTTATACCTTATCTAGAATCTAAACTCGTAAGTGTAGGAGCTCTGTGTCTTTAATGCTACTTTCTCAGTGTCCAGAGTGGTGCTTGAGACATGGGAGGCAATCGACGAATATTTGTTGAAGAAATGAAATAACGGTAACTTACGTAATATACAAAGCACATGGACTGGCATGTAGGAATACTTCCTTTTTTAAAAAAAAATCAGGAATTATACATTTTAGAAGACAAAATTATTGCAATGACCATCCAATTGTGTATTAAAAATGTAGGGGATATATCTTTATTCTAGAAGTTTTGTGTCTTTCTTGTGCTCCTGAAATCACGTAAACAGGTGGCCATCTGCTATTTTACTAGAGTCAAAAGTGGGTCTACAGCTGGATGCTAAGATGGTCTTGAACTATCTCATCACAGACTGCTTGTTAGCTGCAATGAAAAAATAAAAGCGCAATTACACGGTGGAGAAATGGAGTCATATCTTGATTGGGTGATCAAATTAACATCACCAAAGAGGGACAGATGGACATAGTGTGGCACCAAATTACAGGCTCACACCTGTAATCCCAGCACTTTGAGAGGCTGAGGAGGAAGGATCACTCGAAACCAGCAGTTTGAGACTAACCTGGGCAACAAAGCGAGATCTTATCTCTACAAAAAAATAAAATAAAATTTTAAAAAATTATTTCCAGATAAGGAGCTAAAAAAGAGGTTAAGTCTGCACAGAACCAAAATCAACCTCAAAGGAAGAACCTGATGAAATGGGTTCAGGGAGACTGCAAATAAAAGACTTCCAATGTCCCACTATCAGGTAATTCAATGATGCCTGCACCCAGGGAAGAGGTGGTACAGTAATTCTGTTTAAAGACCACACCAATAACAATAATAGAGAAGCAAGCTAATAGCTAACATTTAGATATTCTATATTATGTGATATTTTCTGAATCAAAATTCCTAATTCGATCTTTACAATAGGTATTATGATCCCAGTTACAGTAATGAATGTTGAGAGAGGTTAATTAAGTTCCCCACAGTTAGCCAGTCTTTGAGATGGGACTGACACCTAATATAATTCCAAGTCACTGCACTTAACAATGAAACCACACTCTCTAGCAACATGGCTTTTCCTTTTATAGTGACACTTCCTTTTTCCTTATTTCTTTAACACAGAGACAAAGTTAAGCGTGTGAAACCGCTTTACTACAGTACATGTGCAAATACCTCAGTGGGGCATCAACTGTTGGCACACAATCTTGGTACCTAAATTAGCCACCCTAAATCCATTCAGGAAATGGGTTGTAACCTATGTTTCACTCCCAGATCACCAGCTCAAACTTATCTCTCTCTGACTGGGGTAACATTCTCGCTTTGAGACATTCTAAGCTCATCTCTAGTTTTATGTCAAAACTGCTTTCGTTACAGCCACCCACATTTCACTCCATGTAACTCTACCGAACCCATCCTTAACCTGTCTTCAAATATCCCCACCAGTTTCTCTTTATGATATTCTTTTAATCCTCCTCGACATTCTCAAATCATTTATTCTTGTCTTTCAGGTGTTTTCTAGCTAATTTCCATCTGGCCAATTCCCAGATTTTTTCTTGACTCTAAAATCTACATTGAACAGTCCTCCTCCAGGTTCCGACACACAGGCAGATTCCCTATGTATTTTAGTTGCCATCGCTTGACTCAGCAAGATGATCTGAGGTAAAAAAATCTACAGAATCCAATAGAAATAGCCAACTCTCATCTTTAACAGAGGGTGAGGTAGAGTAGAAAAGCAGAACTAAAGAGGCAAACGTACAAACAAGTTGAAAAATGTGTCCTGAACAAATCTGAATATCGGCCTCATTAATAAAGATGTTTCACTCCCTGACAAATCTTTACAGAATGTGGTGGCCAGTATTCCACGGCAAAATATTGCACAGAGTTCTGATGAATCCACCAGCAGCCTTACCTCACATACTGGAGATGTTTCCAGCTGTATTTGACCACTGTGGGAACAAGGAAAGAAAAAAAAAAAAGATATAAAGTGAAATTGAAAGCATAAAAATGTCAATGTATTATAAAAAGAGAAAATATAATTTGTTATAAAAGGTAAGCATACTTCAGTGCAGAATCTTGTAATTCTAAGGCTTCTGCTGATCCCATAGGATATAGGTTTAAAACACTTCTCTCTGTAATATCTGTGCTCAATCTAAACAGTAGGAAAAAAAGACATTCGTAAATTTATTAAACTTTTATTTTTAATAAATTCTATTGGTCTTATTCAGTTCAAATTTTTAATGTACTAAAAAGTTATGTTTATCTTTAGGATTAAGTGAGGAAAATTTTACGACAGAAATTTCAAAGTGCCTGGTATTTTCCCACCATATGCCAAAATATAACATTCCACCTGCTATTGGTAATACAATCCAACTTGTTTGTAATATAATAGCAATGTTTAATAAAATCACAATTTTCAGAGGTAGTATAGCATATACTCAATTTTATTTTAGAACTTTATGCAAGTCAAATTGCTGAGAGTATTACATTATAGTATATGTACCAATGGCATTTGGTTTTAATAGGGAGATATACATTGTATCTCTCACTTAAAAAAATCACAAGCAATTTGATATGCATTTTTACTTCTGAAATAGTCTCACATAGTTTCTAAATTTCTGCTATTTTAAGAGATGAAGTTTTTTTTTTTTCTTAAAGACCTATAAAGCCAGGAATTTCTGTAAGTTATATAAAAGTTATAAAGTCATCTTAAACAGGGGTGCGTTTATATTATAGAGGCTTGTGAAAATGCTGTCAAACTAACAATCAGAAGGCCTTGAGAGAAGCAGCCAAGATAAAGACAGAACAGCAATAGCCAACTAAATTTTCTGACACATAAAAGGTAAACTTTTAAAATTTAATCCTACAATCAATGGCTTAACTAAAAAAGAAAAAATTCCTGGATCTATGAAATGTGAGATAAAAGAAAAAACCCAATGTGTAGGTAAACTTTTTTATTACTAATATTCAGTCCCAAAGCAGTTAGAAATAAATGACATGTTGAAGTGTCCTCTCTATATCAGAAACAAAACCAGGGCTCTTCATGACTATTATACTGGCTCACAGAAATATTATAAAATTAGATGTCATATTATAAAAATTATTTCAGGATAAATAACAATGATCTAAAGCAGCCAAAGTAGTGGATTATTTTAGAAAGACAATGAAATTCATACAAAATTTTACAACATAATATTTTAAAATAGTGCTCCATAAAGATGCGAATCAAGTATCACTTGGAAGGTTAGTTGAGACTGTTTTCTTCCACTATCTTAATATATTTCCTTCCATCTTATTTCCTTCTTAAAATCCATCTTATTTCCTTCCAGTTTTTCTAAATTTCCTGCACAACTGGTACCTAATTCTATCTATATAATTGGGATCAAACATTGTGTGTTTTTACATACTTTAAAAAAGTTATACACTTTTTAAAAAGTATAAAAGCATTCTATGATATCACTAGAAACTTTAAAAAACATTATATTGGCCACATCACATTCCATCTTATCAATGAGTATAATATACTTAAAGTATCCCCAAATTGTTAGATAATTTCTTTTTCCAGATATTTGCTATTAAAAATACCTATCCCTCATTCTCTACCCCAAATTGTTCATGTCTTCTTGTCTCTTAGGATAAGTTCTTAGATTTCACTCCAAAGTTTTATATAGGTTTCTAGACTTGGTTACATACTAAGTTACTTCTGGAATGGTTTTGTCAATTTACTTCTCCACCAGCAGTTTATGTATTATTTCAAATCCTCATAACCCTAAAAGGTAGGTACTTGTCACCCCATCTTATAGATGAAGAAATGGGACGCAGAGAAGTCATATAACTTACGCAAGTTAACTGATGCTGCAGCTATGTTTAAAAAGTTTCTAGCTAATTCAAAGTCTGTTCTTTCCACAAGCCACCCTACTTCCTGATTCATTATAATGAATACATACACACATACACATGCCTACATGTACTTACATGTATGAACAACCATACACATGAATGCATACACATAAACACACATCCTTTCACTAACTGCCCTGGCTCAGGATGTAGAATTCAGCTCTTTGAACATACCTTGATTAGGTGCCTATGACATGAGCCAAATATAAGGGAGAATTAACATGAATAATCACGTTTAAACACCATCACTGCCTCCCTCTAAATATAAAATAAAATCTCAGCTCCTTAACAGCATCCAAAGCGGTTGCCTGCATCATTCTACACTGTCTCTGGTGATTCTCAGTCCTGGCTGCACATCAGAAGCACTGGCTGACTCCAGTCCCCAAAGGAAGTGCCTGGTGTCTATTCTGAAAAAGTTCCACAAGTGATACTGAAGCACACTAGGATGGAGAGCCTCTGTTCTGCCTGAGATTTCCCCAACCTGGCTCCATTCATTCTGACCTTCATGTCTTTACCTAAGCTTTTCATTCAATCCAGAATTTCTCTTTTTCTCGAAATTGGCAGTCATTAAAGGTCCAGGCCATTATCCTATCCTTCGGGAAGACCAGTCCACCCATCTCCCCTTTTCCTGAGGTTGGGCACTAGCTCAAATCTATCATTTTTACCTCCACTTGAAGCACTTGAATCAATTACAGTTATTTATTTATTTATTTGTTTGTTATTTTTTTTTGAGACACAGTTTCACTCTGTCACCCAGGCTGGAGTGTGGTGGTGCGATCTCAGTTCGCTGCAACCTCTGCCTCCTGGACTCAAGTGATTCTCCTACTTCAGTCTCCTGAAGTAGCTGGGATTACAGGTGTGCGCCACTATGCCCAGCTAATTTCTGTATTATTAGTAGAGACAGGGTTTCACCATGTTGGCCAGACTGGTCTCAAACTCCTGGCCTCAAGTGATCTGCCTGCCTTGGCCTTCCAAATTGCCAGGATCACAGGCGTGAGCCACTGCGCCTGGCCCAATTACACTTATAAATAACTGCTCAAGGCAATCTCTATCCATTCTAGTTTAAATTCTCAGAAGGCAAGAGCTGTGTCTTGTCCATCTTTGCATCCCCCAAGGTACACACTGCAGATCTTCCCACACTCCAAGCACTCAATCAATGTCTGCAGAATTGAAATGTCTTTCAAATCAATTGCAAAGGATTTCCAGCTGTACTAAACTGATCCACCACTATTCTTTCAGGGCCAGAAATCATAGGTGGTATATTCTCATTAGCATTCTGGGATACACTAACCACCCTTTTCATAAATTTGCAGAACCCAGCTGGGATCGCTGCAGTGTGATTCCCGTGTTCATCATATTGTAAGACCACATCAGTTTACCAAGTCCTCTAGTTCTCTAGAGATCATGAAGTTATTACCCGATACATGAAACCTGCTATTGTTTAGCTGAAAAATATTTTGTCCATGGGAATTCCATTACCATTAGTTAAGAAATAGAAAAATATTATCCACATATCCACTGCATGTGGTGCTTATTACTGATCAAGGCAAATTCACATTTAAAAATTATCCTGTATCCCAAATCTTGAGAAATATATTCTTCAGTTAACATATATTTGGCACTACCCCAGATAAATATACTACTACTTGATATACCAATTCTTTCCTTTTTGGAAAACGTTTTCTTTATATTTTTTATAAATCAGGGGTTTAAACTTTAAGCAATATGAAATATGTACTTTTACCATAGTTTTGTTTTCTAAGAATGATACCAAAAATTCCCATATGAATTTCGTGAGGGGTGAATGAACTCAATAAAGGGTGGTGAAAGGGGAAACTGATCTCACTCTCTCCAGAAGTTTGACTCTTTCACTTTTGCATCTTGGGAAAACAGGCAATAAACATGACTTTTGTTAGTAGCTGGACTGGGCCAAAATTATTTGTGTAGGTATTTTAGGAATGTAGACAATGTACTCAATACATTAGTACGCATTATTTACACATGAAACCTGGACCAAGGAGACATACATACCCATTGGGATCTTGCAGCAAATCTACTGCTTCTCTCAGCTGCTCGATCATTGCTATATCCATGTCCTGATCTTTGGATGAACTTATTCTGTAACATGAAACCAAGCATAAGAATGAAAATGATCAGCCAGGCATGGTGGCTCACACTCGTAATCCCAGCACTTTGGGAGGCCAAGGCAGGTGGAACACAAGGTCAGGAGATCGAGACCATCCTGGCTAACACGGTGAAACCCTGTCTCTACCAAAATTACAAAAAATTAGCCGGGCATGGTGGCGGGCACCTGTAGTCCCAGCTACTCGGGAGGCTGAGGCAGGAGAATGGCGTGAACCCGGGAGGCAGAGCTTGCAGTGAGCCGAGATCGTGCCACTGCACTCCCACCTGGGCAACAGAGCAAGACTCTGCCTCAAAAAGAAAGAAAAAAGAATGAAAATGATCAATACAACACGAATGTCATCTAATTTCTTAAAAAGCAAACTTACAAAAATCCATGTAACATATAAAAATGATTTTGACAGATTCAGTGCTATGGTGAACATGTGTTTGTACCTTGTGGGGTGGGATGCCAGAGCGTGGTGGGAAGAGTCCCTAAGGAGGGGAAGCCCAGCTCTGCTGCAAAGCAGCTCACATAAGATGTTTATGCCTGTGCACCCCTAACTGCTCCTGTGCACAGTCAGGCAATGGCCTAGATGAGAGGCTCTCACAGTTGTGCTTTACTGAGTTCTAGGAGGGTTCATGAGGGGGATCAGCTGGACGAGTCTGTACTACTTCTAGGCCTTCCAACTCCCGTTCAACCAGTTTGATTACTTTAATGCATATAGGGTTTCAGTGTGGGACAGTGGTTCTCAGTCCAAACTCTAGATGCAGCAAAATCATCTGTGCAGCTTAAAAACCATGCCAGGCCCTCTATGTCCAAGTGGGTCTGACTAGGGGTTCAGGATTTTATAAAGCTCTACAGATAATCCTGGTTTACAGCCCGGGTTGAAAGCACTAGGTATAAGATTGAGAATGGAGTTTCCAAAACTGTATATAGTTTAAAAACAACTGCCTCTTTCCCTATGCTTCTCTGATTGTATAACCAAGTTAGGCCTCTGTGGCTCTCAGCAGCGTATCCAGTGAGTAGCTGGTAATACAGACGGTGACCAGAGAGGAACTTCCCAATGTTTTTAAAGGACAAGAGAGATGTGATCACGGCAAGCCCTTCCTACTACAGAATGTAAGACAACAACTTTCTGTAAGGAGAAAAGTTTTAACAACGGGATAAATCCTCACTAAGAAGAAAAACCCTGCAAGGTACGATGGAGAGTCCACACCTGCCTCCCAGATGATAGAAATAAAAATCCTGGGAACAAAAACTATACTCTATACCACATAGTCCAAACTCAATTTCCCTGGACATGGTTCATTGTCTAATGGGATCACACACCCCCTCCCCTGTAAATCTTGCTAAACAAATATTTATCCACAGTAGAGTAGAAGGATTATCTGTCTAGTACAAGATTCCTTGGGTTCAAATGCTGGCCCTCTGTGACCTTGCAGCAAGATAATCAATATCCCTGTGCCTCAGCTTTGTCATCTGTGAAATGGGGGACAAGAACAGAACTTGTCTGTTAGGAGTGTTGTAAAGATGAAATGAGTTATGGCCTGTGAAGTATTTAGGACAATGCCTGGCACATGATGTTGAATAAATGCTAGCCCTGGCAGCTGGAAGTCTTGGGACCAGAAGTCTATGATGTTCTCAGATCTTGAAGGGGATGACTTGGGGTAAAGAAGGAGATCAGAGCTACAGGTCACTTCAGGTCCAGCTGTTGGCTTCTTCAGGCAATTGTATGGACAGTAGAACCTCCCATCTAGAAATTCTAGCTAATTCTCTGAATCACATGACTACCCACAGCCTCAAAACAAGTAAGACTCAAGGCCAAGGAAGAGGTTTGTACTGCCCAATATCATGACAAAAAGCATCGGACAGAGAAAAACTGGCAACTTCTTATCAATATTGTAAGAATATCAGCGTGCCCACAGAAAAGCAGGTCAAAATTCTATCACAACAGAACTGCCAGTCTGCTTGCAAAGTGGATTTTAGAGTGATGATGGCTCATAACCGAGGCCTTGGTACTCACATGCCCTCGGTTTGCCAGTGTACATCCTCTTCTATCCGTAACAGCTCTTCACAGTCTTCTGTCCTTGCCTGTGGACAAAACACACAGGGTTCCTGAAAACCACTGGCTACTCCTCAGTAGTCAGGAGCCAAAACCTGCCCAGCCCATGTTTATAACAGTGTTATGCACAATAGCCAAAAGCTGGAAACAAGCCGAACAGCCATCTATGGAGGGATGGATAAACAAAATCTGGTACGTACATGCACTAGAATGTCACTCAGCCTTAGAAAGGGCGAAGTTCTCACGCATGCCATACACACAGATAAACCTTAAGGACGTTATGCTACGTGCAATAAGCCAGTCACAAAAACACAAATACTGTACTGATTACACTTATATGAGGTGTACACCGTAATCAAATTCATCCAGACAGAGAGTAGAATGCTTGCTGCCAGGGGCTGCCAGGAGGGAACGAGGGACTTGTTATTGAAAGGGTACACAGGGTCAGTTCTCTAGATGAGAAGAGTTCTGGAGATAGGCTGCACAACGTGAATGTAGTTAAAACACTCTGAACTACATGTACATTTAAAAAATGGCTAAGGTGGTACATTTTGTAAGTATTTTCCCATAATTAAACATTCTTTAATTTAAAAAAATGTGGCCCAGGACCACGGCATCTGTTAACTTATCATCAGAAATTTAAAGCTTCACCGGATTTCCTGTTGCCCTTTTAGCACTTCCTTGTATTGCGAGATCCCTCTACTGGGCTTGTGGGTCACCTGTAAAGATGCACTCTAGTGTTTGTGACAGCAGGGATGTGTGTGTGAGTGTGCACGCATGTGTGTGCAGTGGGGAAAAGAGAAAGGATAAAATTCTTAACAGAAAAGTGCTTCCAATTGTATCTAATAGTTTTCATGTGTACAACACCCAGAATTCACTCAAATGTTCTCCCTGCACCGTCACCCCACTTTTTCCCAAAGCGGCACTAGTGGCACTGGCTATTTAGAAAGGCAAGTCCCACTGTGAGCCTTCCACAGGCCTCCTTGCATGTTCATCTCTGACACAGAGAAACGCTGCTTTAACCCAGCTGATGGCTAGAACGAAAGCCAACCTGAATAGGGCCACATTTTCCTGGCTAGGAGAGAACACCAGCCAAAAGGACCACTATTGGTGTCAAGGTTCTGGCATATCATTAACTAACTCGGGACTAGCCAGTCCTTCAGATGTGTTGTTAGGACAAGACTTTTCTCGAAGACATGGCTAGCTGCCCAATGCTAGACTCTGGCTGGGAACACACTTGGACTTTTTCTATGGTGGTTACACTTTTCACGTACAATACAGTCAATGCATAAATGACTGTGCTACTCTCCACACTCCAAATGACAGAAAAATTCATGGGTAAAATATACTACCAGAAATGACCAAGACAACATGTTCTTATTTTGTTTTGTTGGGTTTCAACCATAGGAACAATGGGTATTTCTTTTTGATTTTTTGTTTCAAAACTATAAGTAGCCAAGAGTATAAAATGTCTCTTTTTTCATTAGGCAAAACAGGCTTACTGGGTGGCTTTTGCTAAGTTAAATGGTTATACAGTTGACCCTCATTATCTGTGGATTCTGCATTTGTGAGTTTGCCTATTCACTAACATGCATTTTTAGTTCCAAAACCAGTATTCGTGCCGCTCTGGAGGTCATCTGCAAACAGCTGCAGAGAGGTAAAAAATTTGAGTCCCAGGACATGTATGTTCCCAGATGAGGTGGAACAAGGTGACACTCTGCCTTCTTCTTTTGGCTCTCTTACTGCAAATAAGTGTCCTTTTTCACAGTCTAGTTAGTGCCATGTTTTCACACTGTTGTGTTTTTTGTTGGTGATTTCACTTTAAAATAGCCCCGAACATAGTGCTGAAGTGCTGCCTCGTGTTCAGAAGCCCAAGGAAGTTGTGATGTCCCTTACAGAGGACAATAGGTGTGTTAGACAAGCTTCCTTCGGGCATGAGTTACGGTGCTGCTGGTTGTAATGTTCATCAAACAATATATGTTAAATAAGGTATGGTTGCAATGTTCATCAAAACAATATGTATTAAATAAGGTATCTTTAAACAGAAATACACACAAATCAAGGTTATGTGCTGATTGGTTGACAAAAATGTAGTGACCAGAGGCTTGCAGGAACGCAGCCCTCTATTTCCCCAATGAGTGATGGTTCAGTATTGGATAATTCAATATGCACAGTGATGTCACACAATATAACTGCTGTGAATAATGAAAATTGACTGTGGTTGCAAAGGTCCAAGATGCTTATTCCGTAAACAAAACAGGATTATGCAAAGCACAGAACTCTGTTTTTTGAGAAAGGATCTCATTCTTTCACCCAGGTTGGAGTGCAGTGGTGCAATCATGGCTCACTGAAGACTCACTCTGCTAAGCTCAAGTGATCTTCCCTCCTCAGCGTCCTGAGTAGCTGAGACTCAAGGAACACACCACCACATCCAGCTAGTTTTTGTTTTTTTGTAGAGATGGAGTCTTAGTATGTTGCCCAGGCTGGTCTTGAACTCCTGGGCTCAAGTGATCCTCCTGCCTCAGCCTCCCAAAGTGGGGGATTACAGGTGTGAGCCACTGTGCCAGGCCAAGCACAGGTTGAAAGACTTAAAGTTGACGGACATCGAGCCTAATATGGGCCTGATTTTCAATGCACAATTTTTCCTTAACTTGTTGTAGATGTTTGTTTATTTTATCATTAGCATTTTTCTTTTGATTTTCCAAGAGAAGTATCTTCCAGAAAGCATTTGCCAAGTTGACTTCCACACCCCTATCTGCTCCTCCAGTTTCCATCTACAGGACCCATCCTGTAGAGCAGCCATTTCCATGAAGTCCTTGAAATCTCTGAATTCAGGGAAATTTGCTTTTCTGAAACAATACGCTTTATTTTTACTAACTGCTTTGTTTCCTCTAGAACTTAAATATGGACATCTTCTTAACACATTATTCGGGGTTTCCATCTTTACCTTAGATTCTTAACTTAAGAAGAACGCTTGATACACTCCAATTTTCACATTTTCATGGAAGAATCGTCCCACAGAGCTGAGAGATAGGGTCTAAGCTGGGGAAGCCTTGTAGAATCAGGGGCCTGAGAGTAATGTCATTATATTTGTACTTTAGAAAAATGTTTGGTGGCAGCATATATAGAGTGAGTGTGTGTGTGAGTGTGTGTGTGTGTGTGTACACACATGCATGCATGCAAAGGGGGTGCAGCATTGAGTAAGAAGTGGAGTGGGTGGGGTGGTGCCTGAAGTAATCAAAGTGAGAAACTATGAGGCTCAAATGAAGCAATGTCAAGGGAGACAAGGGACAGAAACAAGGCAATGGGTGTGACCTATTTTAAAACAAGGATGTATGGATTAATGACATTAAATACAGAGAGTAAAGAGTTAAGGCTCTGTGTTTTATCCTTCTATACAACTTCTGTAATCTAGAAACATATGTCAGGTTCATTATTTTTATCTTGAGGCCATAAACATGTCCTGAGCACACCAAGGTCTCCTACGGTGTAAAATTCAGCTGTTTTCCTCTCCACTTCCTTGAAGGTGATGCCCAGAGATGTTCATTTAGGCTGGTTCCAGCCATCAGGACACAATGCTCAGAAAATAAGGATGAGTACTTAG
Source organism: Theropithecus gelada (assembly GCF_003255815.1). NCBI lineage: Eukaryota > Metazoa > Chordata > Mammalia > Primates > Cercopithecidae > Theropithecus > Theropithecus gelada. Next base: position 77,671,253 of record NC_037685.1, on the reverse strand, counting down.
GGATCCCATTCTTGGCTTCAGCATAATAACTCAGAAGTTACCTCAGAGCCACAGTGAATCCGAATTTTACAAAAACAATAATCTTTATGATTCTTGGGCACCACAACCTGAACCAAAAGGGCTGGCAGAAACATACCAAGCACCTACTCATGTTGTGAAGTGGAACCTTCACTATCCGCTTCAGTAAAGCGCTAGTTTTTCTCTCCTCCCTGTGTTGCTACTAAGATGAAGGCTTTCCTGACAACTCGGCAACTTTGCCTGCCCTTTCAATGCCTCAGGGCACCTACAAAAGTTCAGGAATAAGTGTCCTCAGAGAGATCTTTCCAAAAAGGAAAGACATTCATTTCTCAATTTTGAAAGTCTCCACTTTTGTCTTTACACTATAAATATACTCCCAAGAAAAGGATTTACCTAGAACATGTTGAAAAGAATGTGAAACTATTTCAGCTTTTACTGCATGGTAATGGTCACACTAATGAGTTTGCCAATTTGTACGACGCACTGAGTAGCGGAAAGAAAATCAGATCCATAAACAGACAGATGGAGAGGCACACAGGGCAGGGAGCAGCTCCTCACATGGGCAAATAGACAGGCTGAGCGCTAAGATGTTTAGAAGGCTTCAGGGAGGGTGCAGCAAGCTGGACGTTGAAGGGGATGAATTGGCAACCTCGAACGTAAATTGTAAGGTGCCAAACAGAAGGAAATGAGTAAAAAACATAGTTGATTCTGAAAATCTTGCCTTATAGTTCATAAATTCCGAATGGAGACCATCTGCTCTATCAGTAAACTGGTCTCTTTCTTCTCCTGAGTTAGTGCTGTCACCCAAAAGGGAAGGCTCCGGTTGAAATTCCTGATGAAATTCCCCTGTTAGGAAAATATATAGAGAGACAGAAAGCATGATTTCTTGAACAGAAGAGCAAAACACAGCTGATCTTCAAATATCATCTAGTCACTACAAGTCTTCGGTGTTCTCCATGAAGAAGGTATATGAAAAACCCAAGTTTTCTCTTCCCTGCAGGGAGGAAAAGATAAAAGTAAAATAACCCCAGAAAGCCTCAAACTGAACTTACAAAGTCAAGGCCTCTCTGGGCTTAGTTCCCTATGAGAAAAATAAGATTTTCTCTTACTTTTTAAGGAATGGAGAAAAGAAAGTATAAAAGAGGGCTTTTTTGCCCTCAGTAATATGTGACTATGTATTTCATATTTAAAATCCAACACATATTGAGCAGCTACTAAATGGCAGGTATTATGCTAAACATTTTAGGGATTAAAAAATCAGCCAAATCTGACTCCTGTCCTTAAGTAGCAAATAATCTCAAGGACGTGTCTACGAGAAGGGCCACACAAAGGTGATAGCATGCCCAGATGGGGCACATCCACCTAGAATGTGTTCCAGGGGAGGTGGGGACACAAAAGGAACACCCTACACAACTCTTCCAACTGTTCTGAAGATGAAAAAGAACCATACTGGGCCACCCTTTAACACTCTGAACCAATGTAATACCCACATCTAGACGAGAGGGGGAAGACCCACTGGTAACAAATTATGTAATTCTTTTATTTGAAAAATGTGCCTAAAATACCACCTCCTATGGTGCATAATATTACTAAGTTTATATGAATTAATGAAGTGGCAGTTATATTTGTATATAAAGCATACAGCTATGTTTTTAGACAACATATGGTTCTCATGATAATCTCAGGTAAACAGAAATGCTAAACTTAAAAACCTAAGTGTAAGAAGTGAAAGCAAACACTAAGGTTTGAGTGAACTTAAACAGCTCTCCTATCACTCATAAGAGCATATTCCAACTATTTATGAGAAGATCTGTATATTAATCCAGTTCTACACTATTCATACATTGTGAAATAGTCTCTGCCACAAATGAGTAAAACTAAATGTTTGTATTTTCCTTAAAAGTCATTGGGAAACGGGGGCAATCAAAAAAATTGCCATAATGTTACCCAATGAGGGCTTCTAACCAAGATATGAAACGTATTAAAAGGATCTTGAAGGCACACAAGATACAGTGTGTAGTGGTCATTTGACGACTATTAAAGAGCCACAGAATTTTCAAGCTACACCGGACCTTTGATATTACCTAATCCGATCATCTCATTTACAGGTAAGGGAGTCACGGTCACCTGACTGGGCCAAAGTCAGGTAGCTTCTTGAACACACACCTCAACTACATTTCCCACCCTCACGTGCAGTGCGATGTGGCCACGGGATGAAGTCTAGCTTGTCAGTGATGGGCACTCCTTCCAGGTCCAGTCCATAAAAACTCCCATGAGCAAACCTCCATGCTCCTCTTCTGGTTTAAAACAGATGGACATGAAAGTTTTGGAAGCCCTGTGTTAAAGATGTTGGAGTCATGGTATGAAAGGAGCTTGGGTCCTTAAATCAACACTCAGAGGTGAGTTGCCTGCCGATCACTAACTCCATTTGAACTTAATTTGGATTGTGTTGAGCCACGGAGATTTGGGAATCTTCTATTTTACGGCAGCTAGAGTTTTCCTAACTAATATATCTATCACATCAATATTTTCTTTCCAAGAATGGATTTTAAAAATTAGCCGAGCGTGGTGGCAGGTGCCTATAATCCCAGCTACTCAGGAGGCAGGAGAACCGCTTGAACCCAGGAGGCAGAGGTTGTGGTGAGCCAAGATCATGCCACTGCACTCCAGTCTGAGCGACAGAGTGAGACTCTGACTCAAAAAGAAAAAAAAAAAGAATTTTATCTAAGTCTTCAGAATGAGACTAGTTCTACTATGCACTGTAGTAAGTAGACTACACACACATCAGCTGTGTGACCAATGGCAAGTTACTTAAACTCCCTGAGCCCTGGTTTTCTCACCTATAAAATGGAGATGATTAGAGTATCCATCTTAGACTTTTAAATTTTAAATGAGATCAGCTTCCCAGATGAACACAGTGCCTGCTACATAGGAAATACTCTAGAAAGATTATCACTGCCCTATCTGTGCACAGGTTATTTTAAACATAACATGTGAAACTGAAAAGCAAGCACTCTCTCCACATTTCCATTCTCAGACCTTTAACGGGGCTAAGGCGGTGGCACGAGTCCTCCTTGATGATCTGTTCTTCTTCCATGATATTCGACATTGGCACATTGAGGCTAACAGTGTCTTCGTCAGAAGGCTAAAAAGATACAGTGCACTGTTTAACTCAAGAGAAGTGTTATCAATGTAGATAAGGAGAATGCTATGTAATAAAACAACATCCTGTGATTCTCACAAACATCATATTGAATATAAGTTGCCAGATACAAAGGTCAATTCCACTATTTAAGTTCAAAAAAATGCAAAACTAATCCATGGTCTTTAAAATTAGGATAGAAGTTGTTCTTGGGGTCGGGGTGGGGCTTTCTAGGGTGCTGGTAAAGTTCTGTTTGTTGAACTGGCAGCTGGTTATATGGGTGTGTTCACATCGTGAAAATTAATGGAGCTGACACTTACGGCCTTCTCTGTGTTCTCTTCTGCTTTAAGCTGAAATCTTGTCAGGTACTGGTATATGGTTTGGATGTATGTCCCCTCCAAATCTCACATTGAAATGTAATCCCCAATGCTGGTGGTAGGGCCTGGTGGGAGGTGTTTGGGTCATGGGGGTGGATACCTCAGGAAGGGCCTGTGCTGTTCTTGCTCTGCATTCATGTGAGATCTGGTTGTTTAAAAGTGCATGGCACCGGCCAGGTGCAGTGGCTCATGCCTGTAATCCCAGCACTTTGGGAGGCTGAGGCCAGTGGATCACAAGGTTAAGAAATCAAGACCAACCTGGCCAACATGGTGAAACCCCATCTCTACTAAAAATACAAAAATTAGTTGGGCATGGTGGCGCATGCCTCTAGTCCTAGTTACTCGGGAGGCTGAGGCAGGAGAATCGCTTGAACCCAGGAGGCAGAGGTTGCAGTGAGCTGAGATCACGCCACTGCACTCCAGCCTGGCAAGAGAGCAAGACTCCGTCCAAAACAAAAAACAAAAAACAAAAAAAACCAGTGCATGGCACCTCCCACATTGCTCTCCCCCAACCATGTTGCTCTCTTGCTCCGGCTGTCACCATGTGACAGGAGGCACTCCCTTCACCTTCAACCCTGACTTCTGAGGCCCTTGCCAGAAGCAGTTTCTGGTCACATGCTCTGTGTACAGCCTGAAGAACTGTGAGCCAACTAAACCTCTTTTCTTTATAAATTACCGACCCTCCGGTATTTCTTTATAGCAACACAAGAATGAACTAATACAGGTGCCTGTCTTATTTCTCTATTTTAGGCTGAGGAAGCTGCATCACATATATAAAAGTGCTAAAGAACTGTAGTAGTTAAAAAGAACTGCTCTGTGTGATTTTTGGAGTAAAGCTTTGGCTTAATAATTGGATTAGTTTTCTCTGAGGGTTTCCTTTCCCACAGTAGCTGATGACGTTTATTCAGAAAACCTATGATTCTGAATGAAATATGGAGCCTGGTTTATTTTCCTCTGTCTCCATTTTACTGTTGCTACTTAGGGAATAGCTTTCCAAATCTCAAAAATCAGGAATCTCCATAAAACACATTTCAGGAGATTATGGCTTGCTCCTAAATTCTTGAGGTATGGTTTTCAGAGTCTGTCCTTGTTTACTTTTGGACATATGTACAGATTGTTTAGAAACTGACAGAAATCAGGCATGCATTTCATTCATTCAACAAATATTCATAGAGCTCCACACTTTCCAGTTTATCTTGATAAAAAGATGTTTTTAATTTCTCAGTGACAAACGCTAAATCAATCAATGACAGCAGCCAAAGAAAAAGAATGAGGTGTGATCCCTGAACCCCAAAATGTGATCTAAATGGGAAGTAACATCACCTGACCACAGATGGTAAAATCTTTGCCAAACCAAGTGAAAACAGGAAGCTATGTAAGATAATTCAGAATGCTTATCATTCTAAAAAATAAATTTCTTGGAGGTGTACTTAAGAAAGGAGGCTGTAATGTAAGACAAAGAAAGGCCAATGGGAAGATGTGTGCATTTTTATTCTGTTGAATATAATCTTTTCTGTATTCCTTTCTCTTTCTACCCACCTCTCATCTTAAAAATTTAGCACAATTCCAAAGATATGCATCTAATTAAAAGGCATCGAATAAATCCTTGGGCTCCTTTTAGAATGATATTAGCATCCTACTTATGCTTAAGTGAGAACAAAAGGATAATGAAGTACTTTATGTAATGTTTTATTAATGAGTTTAATTAGAGAAAGCAGGGTCTGTTTAATTTAACAGAAAATATGCTTAGGGTGAGTAATTTCTGAAACAATGGTCCATTTGCGAGGACTTAGGAGTTGAAGAGGATGAACTAAAATGCAACGAAAGCAATGTGTTTAGTACCCCTCTCCCACTGAAACACAGTAAACTATTAACGTGCTTCCTATGGGTTATTTTTTTTTATTGACACTGGCCTTCTCTGCCTACTAACTCTTCTTCCTTTCAAAATGTTCTACATTAGAAGGATTTTTAAAGAATCCCACTTTTTAATACACTGCTATATACAGCATTTTGTGAAAAATAAATTCAAATACCTTAGCTACCTATTAAAATTCAAAGACTTGAGGAGAATTGGAGAAAGGTTTTTTTCCTGGAGTCATACATAGAAAAAATGTGAGTTTCTTTGATGGGGTAATTGGCCTATTAACGGCAATTTCAAAGAGTATTATAATGTTTCAAAACTCAGTAACTACAGAAAGTAACTTCCCTCAAAAAAAGAAGAGCACCTGATACTTTTCCTACCACTCCTTTCTAGATCTCTGAGGCCAAGAAGCTTCATTTAATGGTACGTTAGTGTTAGATTTTGGGGACTCTAATAGACTACATGTGAGATAATAAATCAGTTATCAAAGCATTATTTATAACCACTGTAGGAAGTTCTAATGTGTGAGGCCTGTTAGCTTACAAGTAACCAAACTTTTATCCAATTAACTGAACAGATCTAAGAACAGAACACAATCTAAGAGTCTGAGGAAAATAAACATTGTTATAAAAACTATAGCTACTCATAAATGCATTTCCTGTGGGTCAATTACTAACATAAAATGTACAGTTGATTCCTTAACATTTATGCATATGTATAACAATGTTTTTCTAAATTACTCTATTACTGAAAAATAAGCATATTTATAAAAGTGCTTCATGAGCACTTGCATACTACTTAGCCACTTTGTAATATTTATTGGGCACTCAATAATATTTTAGATAATGTGTAGGAGAGGAAGATACAGACTCTACTCTTGAGGCATTTACAAAAATATAAAGATGCAGAATAAGCTAACAACAGCTAATATTTATATAACACTTCGAGGATTTCAAATCGCTTTTACGAATATCACATACTCTCATACAAATGAATCAATGCCCTTTAACAGAAAGGAGTTCAATGAACTCCTGGGAAATATGTCTAGAAGTATAGAAGGAAAAGAATCTGATCACTAACTTTACCTCGGTGGCAGATAATCGCTTATCTCCATTGTCACTTCCAACTCCTGAATCAGAATCCTTCTTGCTGAGATAGATGCCATCAATATTGAATTCATTTAAAAAAGATGAAAATCACAAAGTTCACACCAAGATACATCAATTTATATTCTAATAATAATTTTGCTATGCAAATTTTTATTATTACTGTAAGGCAACAAATCAGTCTAGTATTAAAGAATATTAAGACATGGACCTAATGAAAATCAGACGGTAGCACAGTCTAAACACAGTATAAGATAAAATTCTTTGTGTTCAGGGTTTCATGGATTTATGCTGTAATCAAGTGGCTTGCTCTTAGATGTCAAGGTGTTTCTTAAAAATAGTTACCAATGTTCTTATTTTACTGAATCTAGCAAACCACATAACTGCTTTTACCCCTTAGGTTATGAAATGTGATTACTTTCAATAATTCTGTAAATTTTTATCCAGGGATTAAGTACATAAAACAGTGGATACATATTTTAAGCATTATATAAAAGTAACATTAAGGTAGTCAGAAATTTCACATTTACTTATGTAGCAAAAAGTGAAGGAAAAGATTTCTGCAGTGAAGGCTTCTTAAAAAGAACCTGCATTTCTATAACTGCGATCAGTGAGGGAACGTTGTTTTTTGGAAGCTCAAGGCTTGATTTATGCCACAAGAAGCTCTAGGATGTGTGAAAAGGTTCTAACATTTCCATTTGAAACAGGAAGTGGCAAAAAAAACTACACATACTGTATTTTTAAAAGACCAAAAATAAAGCCTTCATTTTTTCTTAACGTTGTTCTGGAGGCATATTCAACATTAATAATTGCTAAAACGCCATGTCTGGGCTCAATATAGTTATTCTGATAAGTAAAAAATATCCACATTTGTATTCTAGATCTTATTTATAAGTATATACCCACTTACACAGGAAGAACTGATTATTGATTAGGAGACAGTAGATGATATTTGAGATATACCAAAATATTCTCAATAGCATCAGTTTTTGCTTTCATATCCCAATAGTTTCTCAACTTCTTGCTTTTTTTTTGTTTGCAAAATTTTTAGTATTATTTAATTTTTATACAATAAGCAAATTGACAAAATGAGAATAAAATACAAAAATAAAACAGTGTATATAGACCTAATTTTTAATGCAATCACATTATAAATGCCACTGTGAAATGTGTAGATAATGTGTAGGAGAACCTCTACATTTGATATTAGTGTAGTGACATTTAAATGGTTCATTTTCTCTGATAAACATCTGACCTGGAATATACAAAATTATGTCAATTAATTTACAGTAAGACGATCTTGCTAATAGTAGCAACTTTAAATCTTAGGCTGTAAAACTCATTTTATATATATTGGCATTTTACATATATTGGCAGTTGATGTTAGAACTGAAGGGATGATTTTAGTTTACTATTTAAAAAGTTACTAAATTTTATTTTTGCTATGTGAAAGGATCTAGAACAAAAAACTAAAACACATACGGGAAGATTATCAGTTTGTTGTTACAGGCATAGAAAGTACCAATTTTAATTATTACAAATAGAGAAAGGTAATTTTTGATAGAGCTTTGTTCCTGATTTTGAAAAATCCTGGTTTTGTTTGTTTGTTTTTTCCCAACTTCTTGTTTTAAACACAAATTAGGTGAGTAAAGCAAATTGTTTTGTTTTGCTTTGTTCTCTGCAGACACCATGGTGACTTAAAACAAACAGATTTTTGAAGTCAGCTACCTGGAGGGCCTTGGCCTAGGCAAATTTTAAAAGGGGGCTTTGAATGAGGGCATGACTCACCCATCTTCCACGTGCTGGTGTAAATGTGGCCTCTCCATGGTGTGGAGATAAAGGGAGTCAGTTGTCTTAATCTGGCATGCTTGTATGCTCAGATACTTAAATATGTGAACTTTGCCCTTTGTGCAAATCTATGAAGAAATTAATAGTAATCATATTCATTTTTCAATGACAAAACAAAATGTAAGTATCAAATCCTTACTCTGTATATTTCAATTTTCCCGATTTCATGTCAAGTAACACCCTACCCATGTACACTAAATCCGTCCTTAGAATTTTGGGAATCATTCCCTCCAAATTCTACTTCGAACAGAAAACCATGCTTAAGCAAATTTCCCATTTTTTCTTGCACTAAACTATAAAAGTCTAACAAAAATGTATTCAAGTATATACAGTATAAAAAGTATAAAGTCAGATGACCAGCCTGGTGAAATTCCAATTACAAAAGATGAGAAAAGCACAATTATTTTCGAGCCCGTAGAAAACAATTCGGAGCCTAAAAATAACTGTAGATTTAAGAAGCTGTTAAATTATTTAAAAAGAAAATAAACTTCAAAATATTTACATGGTTAAGCATCTGAAAGCATAGTACTTCATTTTTCTCTCATGCAGTTTAATATCTGAGCTTGAGACCTGTCTCTAAATAATCAATAACCATGTTTAAATTCCACTTTCCAGCTAACATTTAAATAAGGAATATATGGCTGGGAGCAGTGGCTCACGTCTGTAATCCCAGCACTTTGGGAGGCCAAGGCAGGCGGATCTCTGGAGGTCAGGAATTCGAGAGCAGCCTGGCCAACATGGTGAAACCTCATCTCTACTAAAAATAAAAAAATTATCCAGGTGTGGTGGCAGGCGCCTGTAGTCCCAGCTACTCAGGAGGCTAAGGCAGGAGAATCGCTTGATCCTGGCAGGCAGAGGCTACAGTGAGCCGAGATCGTGCCACTGCACCCAGCCTGGGTGACAGAGCGAGACTCTGTCTCAAAAAAAAAAAAAAAAAAAAAAAAAATCAATCAGTGTACTCCGTGAAAAAAATTCAAATAAAATGATAAATAGTAAGACATTTAATTCTGGAGTTGGAGTGATTAGCATAGTCAGCCAAGTGCTGGCAAATAGATTTGATGCAGCAGAAGACAATTTATTGTTTCTCACATTCACTCAAGGGTTACCTGTGACTGTTTATAATGAAGTTTTATTCAGTATTATTCTCTTCAGCAGAGAATCAGAAAACTGGCCTTCGGAGAGCTGCTTAAGCACTATTGATAGCACTGGGAATCAGAAAACAATACCCCAAAATGAAGGCCTCAGAAGCAAAAGTGTTTCTCTGACCTCTCCTGCCCTCCTGCCTCTCGGTCCCATTCTCCCAAGGAAGGGAGCCTTAGAAATTTGAATCCCTCTTCCCCAAAGCTGGTCATAGAAACCAGAACCCCTTTAAAACCTCAAAATATTATTTGAACTTTCCCTCTGCCTTTCTGTGTAAAAACTGGCCATAAAGAAATTATCTGACCTCGCTTGTCTGACAGTAGGCCAACAAGAACCCCCATTCCAAAGAGGGTCCTGCGCCACATCCAGAAGGAAGGGATGATCCTCAGAGAGCCCAAGAAGAATCCAGAGAGACAGGCCCCGCTGGGTTTCCTCACTCAGTCTATTAACGTGAGATCATACTCTTTTTGTCCAATCATATTTCTACATGGCTGTCCACATTTTGTAAGCACAAAAATGGACAATTTCCCCTGTATCTTTGGGTCTTCACTCTGGAAGCTTCCACGTACATGTTAATACATTTTGCATGCCTTTTCTCCAATTAATCTGCCACTTGCCAGTGATGAGTGATTTTCAGCAAACTTTCAGAGGGTGAAGGGGAAATTTTCCCTTGGCCCCTATAACAGCACATCCCATGGGGCATTGGCTTTGCTGCAAGACCCCTCACCTGTGCTGGAGGAGACTGCAGAGGATTATTCTCAAGTAGCAACACTTGCAGCTGCTTCATCTCTCTAAAACAAATTGGAATCACGAGCACTTTGTTGCAGGAAAAGTCAAACTTTACCAAGGGAAGATCTACAAGTTCTAAAATAATAGAAAAAAGAAAAAAAGAAAGAAAAAACCTTAGAAAGCAATCAGATTAATGGCTGATCATTCAAAAATTAATGTTCTGCTTCTCAGGAAAAATATAATTGAGTATAATCAAAAGCAAGTTGTACATTAGGAATACATGGCGTGTGTACACAACATTTTACCAAAAGAGGGAAAATCTTTCATTGCATGCCCCAAAGTTTTACATTGTTGTTAGTTCTGATAAAAACTGGAAACACTTGACATTTACAATATCCATTGTTTAAAAAGACTTTTTTTTTTCAGCAAAAAAAATCACGCAAGCCACATCACACAGGACATGTTTATGTTTTAACTTCAAACTGTTTCCCAGTAGCATTCGCTAGCCCATGAGTAATATGTTAATTACAGAATATTCTTATCTAATCAATGTATCTGGGCTGGCATTATCCCAGAACTAGCTACACTAAATATATTCATGAGTTTTTCAACCGCATTTTAAAAAAATAAATGTTATCCAATTCAGAATTTTCCGACAGGCCCTATAATTCTGTTATGATGAGACTTTATTCTACAGCTTTTAAAAAGTTCTGTAGCTCCACTCAGAAGTCAGAACATTACATTTAGCTTAAAATCCCCACCCACTGGCACAGTAAACACTCAGTAATTTCAAGCATTCAAAGTGACATTGGCAGCTGTTAGGAATAAAGTCAAATATATGCCATAGAGCAAAGAGGCTAAGCCATGCCAGACATCCAGGGCGATGCAAGCAAGCCACTGAGATCTGTGTCGGGGGGGCTATGAAGGGTTCACTCCAGAACGAGGCCTGGGAACTTTTGTTATGGGATCTGTTAAGGACTCAAGGAGTTCTAAAGTGGAAGAAGGGCAAGAATTAGACAAAGAAGAGTAACTCAAGGCACTGACCTGGAGTAAAAATTCACACTATGTCTCCTCTACCCCTACACTGCTCTTCGGTTTTCACTTTACTCAGTTACGTTATGTCAAATTCCAGCAGGAAAAGATTCTAGTAACCAGTACCTCTCTCAGAATCCGAAGCACTCTGGGAATGTAAGGGACTGTCCTTGGTTCATACCTTAGTGAATTACTTTGTCTTAAAGAAACGAGGAATGGAACTAAAATTCTAGAGGGGAGGCAGAAGAGCATCTAAGGCCACAGGTTCCAAACTCAGGTCCATGATAGGTGGGCTGTGCAGGAGAAACTCAGGAAGCGTGTTTTTGAAAGAATACAGATCCCTGGACCTGAAGCCAAGGGATCTGTATTTTTTAAATTGCCCTGAGTAGTTAGTTCATTGCTCAAACCCAGCTTGCCTCCCCTCTGGCAGGATGGGGGATTGACCTCAGGCCACACTGGTCCTGGAGGACACTGGAATCATGAAAGTGAAAGGATAGGAAAAGCAAGATCCCCTTTCACCTCACAGCTTGTTTGTAAGATGGTTAAGAATCATGAAGATTCCGTGATAAGAGGAACACCTCCTAGCGGTTGCCCCTGGCAATATCAGCCTACCTCCGAGATGGTTAACTAAAGTTAGGTTAGCAAATCACTGGAAAACTTTAACTGGACTCTGGATCTTTAGCAATTCTTTGCCACTTAAAATGAAGACTCTTAAGACTAGAGGGCCAAGTTCATGGAGAACATAGCAGAAGAAAACTTACAGGTAAATAAACTGAGTAATGGTTTTATAATGACCATTTCTTTTCTAGTTCCAGTTTGGAACACAATTGCCATCATAGTTCAGGAAAACAAGAACCAGACAGTTTCACAACAATAAAACGAAGGAGAAAATGATAATTTTGCAGCGCCAGTCCAGGAAAAGTAAAAAAATGTGGAGTAGGAAAAGGGAGTAAGAAAAAAAGAAGCAGAAGAACAAATCCCACTCTCTCTCCCCACTGCTAAGAGAGGCAATGAATGGCTATTTTAATCCTCTGTTCATTCTAGTTCTAGAAAGAATAAAATATGGTCTTCCTATTGCAGTTGTTGTAGTAAAACCACCACAAAATTGATATGAGTAATTAGACCACAATTTTGGTTTTTTTTTTTTCATCCTCAAATTGAAAGCATACGAGGAAGGGTATCCAAAGAGGAAAAACATATAAGTAAATAGGGGAAGTCTTCACAGTCACTAACTGAAAGTATTTTCAGTGGTCTTTTATCAATAGAGTTCTCCAGAGTGAAGCAAAAAGGAACTTGATACTCAGGAAATTACTCTTTTTAAAAATTTTTCAGTAAACTGAAGTTTTAGCTTTGAGTATATTTTTAAAATATCATAACTGAGAAAACATAATTATGGAATAACTGATCTTTTTAAGGGAAAAGAATGCTTTTAAGGTAAAAAAAAAAAAAAAGAGGAACCAGTGAGAGACAAAAATCTAGATTTTGTGAATATACTTTCTTTCCATGTTTCCAAACTATGACAGGCATTTGCAAAATGATCACATTAATTTTTCCTTTTGAAAATGAGAGTTCAATTATTTCTGACATTTTCGCAATAATTAACATGGGAGCTTAAGTTTACGTGAAAGTTTTCTTTAACTCATAAAAGGTTGTATGCATATAAATTTGCTGTTAATAAGCTTTCCTTTTGTGTTTGCTTAAACCAAATACAAGGTTTGTATATCTAAAAAATGAGACTGTACTAGGACAAAATGAAAAATCAATCAATATTTTTAAACCAAGTCATCTCAAGCACTCAAGTAAAAAATGCTGTTTCTCATTCTGCTTCTCTAAAATGCTAGTCAGTATGAGGAAGGTGAAAGACGGCAAGCGGACCCGAACCTCCCATCTACAAAGCACATTACATTTTCCAAAGTTCTTTCCCTTTCATGAGATCCATTCTCTTGCCTTATTATGAAGCATTTCAAGCCAAAGATCAAGATGCAGAGACAGGATAATTAAAATGAGGCATCCATAAATTGCTCCATTCATGTCAGATCAACCAAATGCTGACTGTTTCCAAATACTAAGGGTTTTGCTTTGAGAAATATTTTTAAATACATGTTTGAAATCGGCTAAGTCTAGAGACTTTAAACAAAAACAATGGAAATCAATGTGATCTCTGAAAACCAGAGTATGCTTTGGAGAAAGCATTCAGGGTTCCAGGACTCATCCGTTCATTCCTGATCCAGGTCCAAACCGAAACACAAAATGCAGAGGCACTACCCCCTATGAGGCTGCTTTCATGCTCTAAATGGTACGCAATTTCTGAATAAATACATACATCTTCCTTGAACTCTACACACTACCGGACAGTCATACTACGGAAGCCCACGGCTGCAAAGCAGGGCTGTCTGAGTTCTCAGCGTTCATGTTAGGTGCTTGGGAGCCACGTCTCAATGCTGAGGTTCTGCAGCCACCACTGGTGAAACTTACCGAGACCACCAGTGAGACATTAGTCCAAGTATCACTCCAGCAGAGGCAGTACCCTCACCTCAGAAAAGATTCTAGACACTGGGAGTTCCCAACCAGTGCTCCCAGATCCCCAAGGCTAGAAATCCTGACAGACAGGATCTGTAGAACAAAGCATGTCCCCAAAATTTCACGTTCCAAAACGTCACATACCCATATCCAAAACAATTCACGTCACCCCCTGCGATGGGCTGGCTTGAGTCCTTCCAAAATTCATATGTTGAAGTCCTAACCTCTATTACCTCAGAATGTGATTGTATTTGGAGATAGGGTCTTTAAAAGGGTAATTAAGTTAAAATGAGGTCATGAGGGCAGTTCTAATCCTTGGTGTCCTTGTAATAAGAGGAGATGAGGACACAGACATGCACAGAGGGGAGATGATGTGAAGACCCAGAGAGGAGAAGATGTCACCCACAAGCCAAGCTGAGAGGCCTCAGAAGGAACCAACCCTGCTGGCACCTTGATCCTGGCATCCAGCCTCCAAAATTGTGAGAAGATGAAGTTCTGTTATTCAAGCCACCCCAGCTGTGGTTCTTTGTTACAGTAGTAGCCCCAGCAAACTAATACACCCAGGTCCACCCCCGTGCCCCACAGCATTACCTAGGGGAATAATTTTGTTACCGTAGCCCTTGACTAAAATCACAGCCTGAACACCACTTTTTTGTTATCTGCGTGTGAAATTCAAATCCTAATTATTAGTAGTAGGCATACACACACACACACACGAAAAGATCCACCCTCTTCACAAAAGTAAATCCTCCCAAAAATAAAATAGTGAAAGTCTCCCATTTTCTTCATTTTCCCTCTTTCTTTTTTACCTTGTGGTAAAACTTTAAGGTAATTTCTTCTGACATTCAGTTCTCGTAGAGATTTCAACTGACCTATCTGCTGGGGCAACGCTGTGATCTCGTTGCAGCTGACATCCTGTATCAAAAGCAGAGAGAGAAATAATAAACATCTTTTTCCAGGAAATCAAGCATTTCATGTGAAATCTCCTTAAGGAATTTAAATATTTGGAAAACTACACAGGTACACTTTTATATTCATCTCCAGGTCCCTAGCAATAAGACTCAGCACAGAGAAGAAAAAGTTGAACGTTTTAAACTCCCTCAGAGGAGAGAAAAATGGAGAAAGGGTGGACATTAGTAGCATTCGGCAGCTGCTTCACCAGCCTCTGGCCTGCCACTTTGACATGCTTTGATTTTACTGAATTCTCACAACAAACCCACTGGACAATATTACTAGCCTAATATTTACAAATCAAAAAGTGGGCCTCAGAAAAGTTTAGCCAGTCGCCCAAAGCATGCAAGTGCCAGAGTTAACACTAGAAATGAATTACCAGCTCACAGTTGAGCCACTGTCCCACCGTGCCTCTAAATAGAAGACTACAATGCATCTTATTTTACCAAACTCTCACATATTGCAGTGAAAAACTGGGATATTAATGCACTCTTTGGATGCACTATTTATCTAAAATGGAGTTCTTCACCACAGGCCAGAAACCTTACAGCTGACCACCTTGCCATACATTTCACAAGCAATTCTTGTCTTCTTTGCTTTAGGAAGCAAGTACGCAATAAAGCCTTGATTGGAACCCCCTCTTGATACATGCGAAATGGAGGCCTTGACATTTATAATCTTCTATATCCTTAGGATCTCTCTGAATCCCACTCTTCCTCTTGGCTCTGGGAGTTGTGCTGGGCTCTTCACGCCCCCACCACCCCCAGCTACTCCTACAGTCAGACCAGTGCTCTCTCTTAGAGCTGGGTGCTATCATGATCTCCTGACTGGTTTCCATACATCAGTCTCTGCCTTGGATGCATCCTTCACAGAGCGGCCACAGTGCAAATGCCATCATGCTGTTCACCAGTTTAAACACTTGTGGAGGCTCCTCAACAACTATAAAGTCCAAACTGGGCAGTAAGGCCAGTGTCTATGATGAGGTCTGTCCATTTCTCCAGCACCATTTCTCTGAATGTCCCTCCTCACAACCTACACTCAAGCAATGTTACTGCTTCTGGCAGTTTTCAGTATTTCATAATTTCCAAACTTGTTCATGCTCCTTCCCTGCCTGATATGCCAGTCCCCAATATTGTCCTCTTGTCCCACTGACACATTTTTAAAGACTTAATTCAAGCCTCAACCTCTTTCGTGAAATCTTTCACGAGGCTTCCCCCACCTCTCCCACTCTGATCTAATGCCCAGGGAGACACCACTTCTTCCTGTGTGGTCTTTTAGATAGCGTGTCACTGTAAGTCATTTGCTCATGGGTTTATATTCCCCTTTAAGCCTATGAGCTCCTGGGTGGGAGGGACCAAGTCTTATTCATTCCATCCTCCCAGTGCCAGGTAGAGTGCTAAGTAAGGGATCAATAAATGTTGGATCAAACTTCTAAAATCCACTTACGGTGACACTCCATAATCCTGTGGCTCCTTCTCCAGGACCCTGGGACCCAGGATGCTCCAACATACACACTAAATCCCATGCAGGTCCCACTTGGCATCACAGAACTAAAGATATAAATGATTCCAGTGAGATCAAGGCCTTAAATATCCCACTTTACTTTTGAACCTGCAAAAGCTCTCCCCTTTCACCATAGAAGGCAGCAAAGCCTCATTTCAGAAGTCTGTTTCACTTTCATTCAAATAAGATGAACTCATCGTCGACCAATCCAGTGAACAGCCCCAGGCTCCACATTTAGACCAGGCTGTATACAACAGGCTGATCCCTGCCCTCTAACCTGGTCTCATCGAAAAGGCTTCAGGTAATCTATCAACCTGTCCTCGTCATGACGATGCTCAATGGATATCACCCGATGAAGAGGAACAGTATCACTCCTACTAAAAGGAATGAAGCTGTCCTCTATAAAGGCTGAGTGTGCACAGTGCAGACACCTCACCAAGCTTCTCTGTACAGCAGTCTGATGGGGGAGGTGGGGTGACATGGGCTGAGACCACCACATGTTCAGCGGCATCAGCCCCAACCGCTGTTGCTGTATCCCTCCTGGCCCAGAAAAGTCACACACAAGTTTGAGAACAACACTTCTAGTGTTTAAAACAAAAACAGAAACAAACTCCACAAGCACATCTGCAGAGACAAAAACATCGAAGGAAGTAATTACAGAATTAGGAGGTCCAGAGATTGTGTTCAGTCACTCTCAACCCCTCGCTGAGTCAGTAAATCAGCCTGCCTTTCTGAATGCATTTCTACACGGGAGAAGAGAACAGTGAAATGCCATCTTTTCCCAATTACTAGGGCCTTTGCTCAGTCACAGGAGCCAACAATCAAATCCTTTCAATGAAAGCTTTCTTTGCCTTAACTAAGTTACAAATAAGCAAAAGGTGCCATTCCATCCTATTTTAAGAGTCCTCACACAAATACCACACAGGTGAGTCCTAGAAATGCAGGAAATCAAATCCTTCTATGGAACTCATGACCAGATACAATCACTTTGGTGATGTTGTTGGCAGGAGAAGTGGGCATGCTTGTGGGGAAGAATTAGAAGGAATGATTTTCCATCTCTAGAGAAAATGGATGTTACTGGCATCTAAAACAAGTTTTTTTAAGTCTTGTGAGTGACAGTGCGAGAAAGATCCTTATATAAATTATGGAAATCACCAATTTTCAATATGAAACTGACAATTTCCAGAAGCTTCAAAGACATAATTTTTTAAAACAATCTTTCTCTTAATAAATAAGGAGGGAGGAGAGGAAAGCAAAAAGATAACAGATATATTTAGGTAGCACATTATTCACAGCATGAGATGAAACTAAGCCTTATTCCATTTTTTAATGTGAACTATACTCACCTTACTCTTTGCTGGTCATGCTTGAGTTAGCCAGGAAATCAAAATATGCTGTTTCTCTAAACGTAAGGTGATTTTTTTCCATGTATGTTTCTAACATAATAGCTTTATTAAAAAAAATCAACTCCCCCTAGCGATATTTGAAAACTTAGTTAGCACTAGGGAAAATGGTCACTCAATTTACTTTAAAAAAACTTCATGTAACGATAAATACAAGTTTTTTTCCTTCTGACTTACAGGACAGGACATCTGTAGACAATTCAAAACACAAAGTCCAATTGTCCATTCACATTTTGGAAGTTATATGGTGAAGGTCAAATTATTTTAATAGTACTCTGCACTGTTGTCAATTACTTCCTGTCCTGACAAAATAATGGGGGGAAAATGCCCAAGCAGATTTAGCATGCAAGATAACATTTCACTATTGTATAATCAATATTGTAGAAAATAATGCAAAACTCTATTCCCACAAGTCATTGAATCTTGCCACATTTTAAAGAGGCCATAAATTCATCACAAAATAAAATCCCATGGGTCACTGTCTTAATTAGCTGGGGGATAAGGAGGAAGAAACAGGAGATAATAGTCTAGGTGTTTGGGGATAAAACATATCCGTTTTGAAAATGTAAAAGCAGTATTTCTAGAATGGCCTTGTTCTCTAGAACACTTTTGTTCAAATTCAGCCTAAGATAAGGTATGAATTTTATAGACTGATTTAAAGAAGATACAATTTAGGAAAATGAATGTAAATAAAAACAACACTAATGCCTCACACTTCTGCAATTAGTAAGAATTTATCGGGTTATAAATTCCAGATTCAGTTACTTATTAAAATAGTCAAATGAATCCCTTCTGAATTTTCTATTAGCCCTAAGCTATGTCTTAGAGTATGATTCCAAACTTCAGTGAAATCACAGCACCCTATAGTTAGTACTATAATACCACATACACGCAGGCAGATCAAAAAGAATGAGCATGTTATAAATATTTACTGAATTTATTCTTTTTGATACAGAAACAAATCTAATTATAGTAATATAAATATTCAAGCTTAAGTTTTTTATAGACCAGCCAGTCCAACTTTGTCATTTAGATAAAAAACAAAATAGAGAATTTGCACTGTGACTTAACACATACTGATTTTCCAGCGGTCATCATGTTTTTAGGTAACCAAAAGAAAAACTTTAGAAATAAGATTCTCTCCTCATCACAATAAAAAGAGTCTCTAGAAGTATTAAAACCATGTTGGAGATTAATATATTTTTGTTGCTAAGTGCTCGTTGCTAACTGACCTTCAGAATGCAAAAATAACAAGGATTTAAATTAGCAGAATAAATTCAGGGATTATTAAACTAGGTTATGCTCACTTTCAGAAAGTAATATTGTAAAGAAGACTAGACGCTTTTGGTCTTTTTTTTCTTTTTTTTTTTTTTTTTTTTGAGACATTGTCTCGCTCTGTTGCCCAGACTGGAGTGTGAGGGCATGATCTTGGCTCGCTGCAAACCTCCACCTCCTGGGTTCAAGCTATTCTTCCACCTCAGCCTCCCAGCTAGCTGAGATTACAGGTGTGTGCCACCACACCTGGGTGATTTTTTTTATTTTTTTATTTTTATTTTTTGTATTTTTAGTAGAGATGGGATTTCACCATGTTGGCCAGGCTGGTCTAAAACTCTTGACCTCACATGATCCACCTGCTTTGGCCTCCCAAAGTGCTGGGATTACAGGTGTGAGCCACCATGCCTGGCTGACCAGAAGTATTTTTTTAAGGAATGATATCTAGTGAAAACCAACATAGGCCGGGCACGATGTTTCATACCTATAATCTCAACACTTTGGAAGGCCAAGGTGGGCAGATTGCTTGAGCTCTGGAGTTTTAGACCAGCCTAGAGAACATAAGGAAACCCTGACTCTACAAAAAGATGTTAAAAAGTTAGTCGGGCATGGTGGCATGCACCTGTGGTTTCAGCTACTCGGGAGGCTACGGTGGGAGGATTGCTTGAGCCTGAGAGGTCAAGGCTGCAGTGAGCTGTGACCATGGCACTGCATTCCAACCTGGGTGACAGAGTAAGACCCTGTCTCAAAACAAAAAGAAAAAAGAAAGAAAGAAAAAAAAAACATAGATACTGTGTCAAGACGATCTTGGTTAGAGAATTGTTCCAGTAAGACCAGACCACACACTGGAACTGCAGGTGGTATTTGTACAAGTGACCTTGCTCTGATACTTAGGTTTTCAAAACCTTAGTATGGTAATACAGCTTGAGCTGTATTTTTGTAAGAATCTAGCTCTTTATTTAATTGAAAAAATGCAAACGTTCTGACAGAAACTGCAGTCTACTAATATTAGCCTCCTATCATGTAGCCATGCCCTGTTGTGGAAGTGCATTTTGTATGACTCACTGTGTAACTTTAGGGAAATGTCTTACCCTTTCTGTGTCTCTATCACAAGAACAGGTAAGGATTAAATAATTCTAATTATCCTCCAACATGAGGAAAGTCCATTAGCTATATCAGAGATAATGAAATTATTTTAGTTGAAAAATAGATATGTAACTAACTGGGAAATGTCAATTTTGATTTCTTAATAGTAAAAAACCCTCAATGCCTGTGGTCAGAACTCACTGTCCTTTTTTTTTTTTTTTTTTCCCCGAGATGGAGTCTCTGTCACCTAGGCTGGAGTGCAGTGGCACAATCTTGGCTCACTGCAACCTCCGCCTCCCGGGTTCAAGCAATTCTCCTCCCTCAGCCTCCTGAGTATCTGGGATTACAGGTGCACGCCACCATGCCCAGCTAATTTTTGTATTTTCAGTAGAGGCGGGGTTTTACCATGCTGGTCAGGCTGGTCTCGAACTCCTGACCTCGTGATCTGCCCGCCTCAGCCTCCCAAAGTGCTGGGATTACAGGTGTGAGCCACTGCATCTGGCCAGAACTCGCTGTCTTAAAAAGAAAATATGTTCATTTAAACTTGAAACTTTCTCAAGAAAGCTCTGGGATGACAAATTATCATCTTTCAACACCAGTGTCTTTTTCCAGAGCAAAACTCTGTTGCACAATTCTCCTACATTTACAAACACACGGCCTACCCCACTGCTCTTCAGAAGAAAGGCAGAAATGGAAGCACAGAGGGACTTGAGCAAGCCCTGGGTTTCCAATCACCCCACAGAAACCAGAGGTTAGGAGGCGTCTCCAGAGACCATGAATGGACAAACAGCATGGCGAGCACGTGAATTTATGCCTCCGCCGTTATCTCCCTCAGAGACTGGAATGCTGCCCATGCAAATAATGAAGAAGGGATTTTCCTCAGCACCTGCTCAGTAATCAATCTTTGAATCCAAACTCTCCACACAACCAAACATTTCATGAAAAAAGAATAAAAAATAGCATATCCAATCAAGGCCAGGAAATGCACCTTCCAACTAGTCATTTCTTGAGCCAGGCCTTGTGAGGTTTTTGATTAGAAAAGCAGGTTTTAAATCAGTGATATTGTGTTCTCTTATGTGAAGGTAAGAGCTAGAAGACATGATTTTCACACACTGTGTGACTTCAGAGAGGACAGAATCGTGAAAAAAAAAAAACATCTCTAGACCACAACATGTCACCATATACAGGGAACCAACGAGAAAACTCTTAGATCTTTGGCAAATGCCCCATAAAAGGCTCTCTATTTGATTGTGTTCTAACAGTGTGTTTGTTTTTACAGCTGCCTGTTAATTATAACACATGGCATTTCTACAGCATCTCTTAACAAATATACCTCATCCATCAGGCATGGTTTAGCAGTAAAAGAACCATGTTTTCAACATGTTAACAAGGTTTTAATGAGTAAAACGAGATTCAGCCAACACAAGTCTACAGCCCCTCCTTCCCTGACTCTTGCTTCCACAGTAACAAAACATTAGTGAGACCATTTGTACCAAACCTTTTTTTTTTAGTAACATTTTCCTCCCACAACTTTAATGGAAAAACCACCAGGAGTTAAACCAGGGAACTCCAAAGAGAAAAATCACGGCCCCACTCCATGAGGGGCTTACAGTTTAGATGAAGAGACAGTGCTGTACTGTGGTGAGGATGCTGATTAAAAAACCTGGTTTTGACTCCAGCTCTACCTCTTCATATCCTTGCGGCTTTGGCGAAGTAATTCTAAAATTGAAACTTATTTGTAAAATTTAAACATGATACCTACCTTGCTGGCTTATTTTCAAGACTATATGAAATAATACATGTATATCTAGCAGAGTGCCTGGTATATAGCAGATGCGCAGTAATGTGAACGCTTTATCTCTTCCCTTTAGAGAAAGCACAGGCAGATAGACGTACCAAGCAACACATTCATACTGCTACAGCAGTGAGGCAACAGAGCATACAGAAGTCATTCAGAGCAGCCAAGGAGATCAGAAAGTTCCAGATCGTTCCCATGTGAAATGACCCTGGAGGGGCCAGCTCCACGGAGCTAAGATTCCATAAGTTTTCCTGCACCTGCAACAATGTGGAAATACAATCTGGCCACTCTTGTTGAGTCAGGAAAAGGACATCTCAGTAGCGTCTCTTTGTGGCTTCTTCATGGGACATTCCCTGCACGGTCTCAAATGGCAGGACAAGGCAATGACTGAATGGGAATGCATTAAAAAAAATCTTATGTAATTCTAATATATTTAAAAAGATAAGACATCATTTTCCAACTCCAATTCCTTTCACAAAGTAGAAAGGACAACTGCTTTCTTGTAAATGGCTAAAGTTTTTCTATTTTTTATTATTTTGTTGTTTGTTTTTAAGTGACTGCTGACTCTGGAATGTTCACTCACACTTAGAAGAAAAGAGAGTTCACAATTCTGGCCCAGCATGGTGGCTCACACACCTTAATCCCAATACTTTGGGAGGCCAAGGTGGATGGTTCACTTGAGGTCAGGAGTTTGAGAGCAGCCTGGCTAACATAGTGAAACCCCATCTCTACTAAAAATACAAAAAGTCAGCTAGGTGCAGTGGCAGGCGCCTGTATTCCCAGCTACTAGGGAGGCTGAGGCAGGAGAATTGCTTGAACCTGGGAGGCAGAGCCTGCAGTGAGCCGAGATCGTGCCACTGCACTCCAGCCTGGGCGACACAGCAACACTCCATCTCAAAAGAATAATAATAATAATAATAATAATAATTCCATTTGGAATACTCTGAGTCTGATGTGAACAATTTAAAAATATTTCTTCTAAAATAGTTAACAAGCAATGCTTAGAACCTAGTAAGCTGAGACACTGTCTCAGCGCTGAAGCACTAGGTGGCTTCAAGTATTCTGAATGCTCGGAGTGCTTCCAAATCTTGTAACAAGCTGGTTAATTTGTGACTACAAAACAGAAGCTTCCCATGGCAAATCTAGAATTACTTCTGCCCCTCCAGGGAATTTTTTCTCCCCCAATTCATAGCTTAAAATAATATGATATGGTTACCTATGGTAACACTACTATTTTAAGCAAAAAGATATGAAAGATAAGTGAGAATGGATGGAAAATAATCTTTTTTTAGACTGTGACCTTAAGCAAGACCACTCCCTCCTTGTGGTTAAATAATGACCACTTATTAAATTTTTACCAACTTCGTAAGTAAATGCTTTTTTCTCAAAGATCACGCTTGCTCACACACAGCGTCAGGAGAGCCGAAAGAGCACAGGCGACAGAGCTGCCATATCCAGAAGGGTGGCCACTGAATGCCAGAAATGTGGCCAGTCCAATCTGTGATGTGCTTTCAGAGTTACGTACACACTAGATTTCAAGGACTTAGCATGAAAAAAAGCATCCAAAATATCTCATTAATTTTTTTTATATTATACAAGTGACGAAGAAATAATACTTTGGTTATTTTAGGTTAAATAAATATTATCACAATCAATTTCACTTGCTTCTTTTTTGTAAATGTATCTACCAGTACTTTTAAAATCACATTTACTGCTTACATTTTATTTCCACAGGACTGTGCTGGGTGAGGGTGTTTCAGCTTATTTAGCTACAGAGGGGTGACCTTCCATATGTCATGCACTGGCTTTCTGCCTCGGGTTTCTTCATTCATAAGACGTCAAGAGTTTGGACTAAATGCCTTTTACAATCCCCTATCGCTCTAAGATCCTAGAACTTGTGGGTTCAACAGTTATTGCTGGTGGAGAAAAGACATAAGAATCAGGTAAAGACAGTCCTGTAACTAGGATGTAGGGCCGCCCTCGTTAGAGCTGGGCCCAGGACAGGGTGCTCAAGAAAAGCACAGGGTGTCCCTTAGAGCCATCCAACTGCCAGTGTGTCCTGATGCTGGAGACAAGGCTGTTTACACATGTCAGCCCTGCAGCTGAGGAAGGGTATTTGGGGAAAGCTCTGCTCTGGTATGAGGTTGACCCTCAGGCTCAGCACATGTGCCACCTGCTAACAGATGAGCTAGCTGACACAGCTCTAGAGCACAGCGGATGGATGGCATGCGGTGTCACTTACACTCAAGGTTCATGGGACAGAAGCACATATCAGCGCCAAAAAGTTCCAGAAGATTGATCTCACCCATGTGCCACCCATCTGCACAGGAACTCAAATAATGAAAAAAAAAAAAAAATCAACTTGTCAGCTTTATTCATAATTGGCAAAACTTGCAAGCCACCAAGATGTCCCTCAGGAGGTGAGAAGATAACCTGTGCAGGCAGTGGAATATTATTCAGCACTAAAAAAAATGACCTGTCAAGCCATGGAAAAACTTGGAGGAAACTTAAATGCATATTCCTAAGTGAAAGAAGCCAATCTGAAAAGGCTCCATACTGTATGGTTCCAACTAGATGACATTCTGGAAAAGGCAAAACTATGGAAACAGTAAAGATCAGTGGTTTCCAGGGTTAAGGAGGAGGGAGGGATGACACAGAGGATTTGGAGGGTAGCGAAAGACACATGTCATTCTACATTTACACAAACAGATAGAATGTACAACACCAAGAGTGAACACTAATGTAAACTATGGACTTTGGGTGACATTGATGTGTTGGGATAGGGTCACAGATTGTAACAAATGTACCACTCTGGTGGAGAATGTTGATGACAGGGAGACTGTGCATGTGTGGGAGTAGAGGGTATGTGGGACATCTTTGTACCTTCTTCTCAATTTTGCTGTGAACCTAAAACTGCTCTTACAAATAAAGTCTGGTTTAAAAAAAAATTGTTATTCATATTGTATTTGCAGGTCCTAACCCAAATTTTAGCAATGATGGATTTTGTGGCTATCAGATACCTAAAAGAAGCATTAAAAGAAAAAGAAGCAGCATATGACCGTGACTTTCATCCAAAGCTTTATCTAGGAAATTTTTGTTTCCTAGAACCAGTTAAAATGGCACCTTCTGAGTTATGTGGACAGCAAGATTGAGTCTTCCTGCCCCCACAACCCCATCCATGCCCAGCACCTGAGGTCTTCACAATCTCCTCCAGCCATCTTTCCAGGCTCACCTTCCACCATTCAACAGTACCATTCAGCAAACATCTGCTGGGTGCCTATTAGGTGCCAGGCACCTGGGATGCAACGGCAAGTAAGCAGCTTTCAGGGTGTCGGGGGAGCTAGCACAGAGAAAGCCAAGTAAGGAAACAACCATGATGCTATGAAAATTCAGTAATAAGAATGGAGTGCTTGCCTCAGGAGCACCTAACTCAGGCTTGGAGGATCTGGGAAGGCTTTTTGGATGAAGTGACATCTAACTTGGCTAAGAACTAACCAAGAAAGGAGTGGGGAAGAAGAAACAGCCCATGATGGAAGAGTGATGTGTGCACAAGTCCAGAAGTGAAAATGAACAAGGTGCATTCCCAGAAGGTAGGAACTTGGAGAGTGAAGGTGTCAGTGGCAAGAGATGAACCAGAAGATGTGAGCAGGGGGCTGACCACAGAGGGCCTCGAATGCCCTGTAAAGGAGTTGCCTATGGCCTAAATATAAGGCAGTGGGTGTGAGGATGGCGTACCCAGCCCCATTCTATCTACCTACACTTCAGCAGGATTCAACAGCTTCCCACTCCCAAGCACGACATTGACTTCTAGGATGTACTGCCTTTGCACGAGCTGTCCCTTCTCCTTGAATGCTTTCCCTGTCCCTGTCCCTGACTTATTTTTTCCTCCTAGGAAATCCCACATGGGCCTTATTTAAGGGGCCTCTCAAAGGGCTCTTCCTTTCCAAACCTCTCACAACCCGAAGACTGAATTAATCAATCATTCCCTGCCTCGTGCACATGCTTCTTGTAATAGAAACTTTCGGGGATGGGGTGGGGGGGTGGTGGGCAGCGTCTGCTCAAATGAACATCTGTCTTCTTTCAGAATTACCCCCTTTGGTGGCAGCCCAACATCCACATCTGAGCAGCACAACCATGTGTCTTGGGCACAGCAGACTAAGTCAGGGGAGAACATCAGGCCAGATCTGCCTCTCACTTAGAACCCAGGGCTGAGAGATGCCAGTAGGTGTCTTGCTAGGTACTTTACCTGGGAGAATATTTAAACTTGGGCAACCTCTGCCGTTGTACGGAAGAGGAAAAGCTGAGGAAAAAAATGAACCGCTGCCACGGTCCTTCATAACATTCCTGTGTCTTGTCCTAGTCACTCGTGATCTGTGACCAAATGTCTTTATAGTAAGTGATCTGATGGACCCCTGCATCCTATAACCAACTCTGACTTTTGGTGTGAGCTAGTTGGAATGAGTTTTGGACAATGCTATCAAATAATCCATGAAAAAGACACTTTCTATAGCTCTAATGCCTTTCTATAGCAATTATTAATTTTTATATTAAAGTCAAAGTTGACACGTAGGTGACATGGGTGCCATCACTCTCCTGGACCAATCCCACTACAGACATGACTAAGCAATCACAGCATTCTCTATCTGGGCCTCACAGGCCAGCACCGTGGTGCTCCAGGTGGATCCAGAGGAGCTGGCACAAAAGACAAAACTTATCGACCATCAATGTTCTAGACTGGAATCTACTGGAAGACAGGTACTGTGCCCTTTTCATCATTTAATCACATCCTGACACAGGGTCAGGATGGAATAAGCCCATGCCCTGACTGCTAACTCCTGTGTCTTCCTTTACCTATGTTAGCTCAATGGACGTTTAGAAAACATTCATTCTTTCCCAATTTAGAAGAAAGGTAAATAATTAAATGAGTAGTGAAAGAGCTGAAATAGAACAGTGCATCTCAGCTTCACACACATTTATAATCTGTCTCTCCTCATCTACAGCTCGTTCTCCTTTTCTATCCCTGGGGACACGGTCACATTTTAATATTACATCGATTTGGGACAATGATTTCTAAAATCTCGACAGAATCAGAGCACCCTGTTCTTTCTGTCTTCTGACTTAATTTTATACCTGCATGAAGTGTGGCCTACTAACTTATTTATAGATTATTTTGGCAGTTTAGCCACAATTTTTTACAAATTTATATGCAAGCTGAAAAAAAAAATCTAACTACAACATGATAGCCCACAAACTTCAGAAACTGCAAATCCTGCAAACTTCAGGAGCTGTAAATTACAGGAAGCCTTTAAATCCCAGGAAATGTGTCTGTCACAGCAAAGTTTCAAAGCTGTTCCTCTCCCCACTTAATGTCTTTATCATATACCTGCCCTCACGCAACAGAGGCTCTACCTTGTCCAACTGTCGCGAAAAGTTTTTCTGAATACCTTGATAGGCTATGATCAGTCAACCAACAAAAAAGAGCATCTTAAAAATCAGTAACATACCAACTCCATTAACTGTTTGAGCTGGCCTATCTCTTCTGGTAATGATCCAAGTTTGTTGTTACTCGCGATTAAGACTTTGAGAGGCAGACCACACAGGCAGGCAGGCAGGGCGGACAGCTGATTTCGACTGCAAAGACAATACAACAAGAACACACGTAAACAGAAAGGCCACTTCATACTGTCTGTGAATCTGTTTTTAACAAGAAAGGAAAAAGGAGTGATCTGAGAAGACATTTTACAAATACAAAAAGTCCAATATACTTTCTGTATATGTAATAACTCAAATGACAAGTATGTAAGAAAACAAGATATGGTGTTTTTTTGTTTGTTTCTGTTTTAAAGAAGCGTATGGGCAGTTCTGAAAGAGACAACCTTCTTCAACACAAGGAATACCATTAAAGTCCCCTCTTCCCCACCCCCCGAACCCCCCCCACTCCCTCAGTCCCCCACCCCCTTCTCCACCCCCACCCCACCGTCACTTAGAAGCTGAGCCCTTGGCCAGCCAGGAGCCAGATGGAGAGCACATCCTGCACAACCAATAGCAACGGGCAGCTGGTGCCAACTGCCCTCTCCTGACAATGTGTGCAGGAAACTCAGCTGGACCAAAGCAACCAGCACCACACAGGCACCACTTCATCCACTGCAGTAGGGATGGGAAAGATAATTTTGCTGCAACTCACAAAACCACCAGGCTCATTTCCAACATTTTGACTCAGCTTCCTTTTGTTAAAACAAGGGTTGCTACAGTTAAAGTCTGTTTTGGTATCTGCAAGAGAGCTAATTAAAAGAAAAAGAAAGGAAAGTTGCTTTTCTGGCAAAGTGGAACTGCAGCCCAGAGGGGTTCAGTTCCACAGAGGAGCCAAAAAAGTCTAAGTTGATGTCTTGTCTCTGCTCTTCAAGAAAAGGGTCTCTCCCCAGAAGTTTCTGAACTTTCTATCATCAATGCTTAGTCTTCATGGACATGGAAAATATTGGATAAATAAAATCTACGAATCATCCTTATTTATATGTCAGCCATTGATTTCAATCTCCTCACCCACAAAAAGCCCCTTTTTCCTGTTACCAAGTAAAAAGACAGATGGTTTTCAGTTTCCCTTTCTTTCTCTGCCCTTCTGGTGCTGAAGCCAACGACCACAGAGTGAAACATCTAAAAATCTGTATGTCATTCAGTGCAACTATTTAATAAAACTGCTGTGTGTTTGTGCACACACGCATAAAGTTTCAGAAGTTGCGTTCTTGTGTGAGTGTATTTATAGACACGCATGTATCTGTGTATATGAGGGGGAGAGACAGACAGAATGGAAATACACCAAAATACTCTCAGTATTCATCTTGGGGTACAGGTACAATGGATGGTTTTATTTCCGTTATTATACTTTGATGTATTTTCCAAACTTCCTACAAGTGCTTTTATCATCAGGAAAGAAACATCATTAGAAAATGATAAATGTGACCTGGATATGTGTTACATGAGTGCTCCTATTTGTGAAAATTCTTTGAGACGTGTACTTACGATCTGTGCACTTTTCTCAATATATGTCACTCTTTCATTAGAAGTTTGACTCCCCCCCTTTTGAGGGGGCAGGAATCTGGTTAACTGAAGGGCATCTCTACCTGATGGGCTCAAAAAAAGCAGGTGCTGTGCTGTAGAAAGAACCTTTCTAATCTGGGCACGGCCTTGTCAACACCTTGATCTCTCTTCTGCTTTAGGCACTCAGTGACCCATGTAACTATGTTTTAGCAAGAAAAGATACAGTCATATTTTCTCTCCATTGTGCAGATCCATGGCAAAAGCTATTTCCAGAAAGAGGCAGATTTTTCTCTAAGAGGGTCCAGCAGAAGGAGGGAGGAGACTGAGAGCCCTCCTGGTAGGTTCCTGGCTTGCAACGGACCAGCCAGCTCTTCACTTTCCCTGGTTAGCAGGATTGGACCAAGAGAATAAGGGCAATGGGCCCGCACTGGCACTCTCTCCTGGTCTCTGGGGGTGGTGGAAGGCAGGAGCTAGGGCCAGCAGTCTGTCTTTCTGCCTCACAGCCCTCCCACGGCTCTCTCTCACCAGCAGGGGCTCAGTGGGACTCTTTCGGCTGGAGGAGGGGGTCCTTCCTGTTATCCTGCTGTGAGCGCTTTGTTCAAGCTCCGAAAAAGGCTCCTCCGGAAAAAAGAACTCGGTTTATTAAAAGGTTGCAAGTAAATAATTCGAAATGTAATTTGTGGTTGTAAAATATTTGTTAATATGCAATTTTCTAAAGTGAGGATCAGCAGATGAAAAACGGCAATAAGGCAAGTCTGTTAATGTGGAGCCATACGTAAACCTCCTTTTGCAGAGGGGTAATGAGAACAAAGATCAGTATTTTCAAGAAAGTTCTACGTTCCTATTTTTGGCAGACTTAACAATTACAAGTGCAGATCTTTCTTACGTTTCTTTGCCTGGAAACTCAGTGTTACACTGTTTGAGTTATCTGTCTCACTAGTTGGTGTAGGGATCTAACCAGATTAGCAGATATGGAATTGGGAGAGTCATGTATCATACTACTTTAAGAAACACAAAGAAAGCTCTGCTCATTCAGGTGTGTGAGTATTTGAGATTACATGGGTTTATTCTCACTGGAAATCTTCCAGGGTGGGTACTTACTTAAAATAAAATAAAATTTAGGCCTATGAAAACATTCATGGTCTCTTTGATGGGAATGGATGCTTTTTACACTAAAAGCTGCTGATGGAATGGCCTATCTCAAATTCATGTTCCATACATTTCTTGTTTACACTGTAGTTAATCATCTGTAGACTTACCAATTCACCATGCCAAGAATTTAGTCATCATACAGCATGCCACAGACCTGGGGCACATTTCTTCGACTTCATCCATCTGCTCCCTCTACTTCATCTATTTTATCACAGGATGTTCCTATATTACTTGTAATTTCCCCAATAGAAAAAGGAAATACACATGCACACAAAAACCCATTTGCTCTCCAGCAAATATTTAGACAGGAGAGGAAAAGCTGCACTCCCTGTAATCCTCTACCCACTAGCAACCACAGCAGCAGTCTCAGCTTTTTGAAACCACTAGTCTGGCAGCAATTTTTCTCAAGCAAGTAAGTGCCTCAGGCCACAATCCACTATCGTACACCCCTGGTCTTCTGCAGCCTTGGTGCTATAAACAGGCCCTATGCTGAAAGAACGTTTGAAAATAAGGCCATATTGTATCTGACAAGCTACATCACCAGAGCCAAGTCTGCACTCCACCCCTGCCCCAAACCCGTCTCTTGTCACTGTCCCTGCAGAGTCTGGGTTGAAGATCAGGGTGGGGAGGAAAGAGAAAGAGAAGGAAGGCACTGGGCTTTTACCAGATCCATATTATTGTGAATGCTTCATCTTCCATTTTTTTCAGTTAAATGACTTCCTGCTAGATTCATTTGTCTGTTTCATCATTTCAAGATGAAATAAGTCAGCTCAATATAATCTAAACATTCTTGGCAGCCTAAATTTGCAGGATACATTTATCTTGGCTTCAAGTACCACTATCCCTCACTTAACTCCTAAATTAAGGAATTTACAAACCAAATCACTTTTTCTGGTTTTACTTTTAGAGTATTATTTTGATGTATTTTGACTACGGCACTTATTGATGTCCATAGTTTGAGTCTCAATCTTAGTATCTGATATTATTTATTATTGGTTTATCAAAAGGTTATTTTCCTTAAGATATGTGATTATAAAGACATGCTATGTTCTTACAGGTGATTTTATTAACAGAGCATAATATCTACATTTTTAAATTCTACTGGAATATACTCTGTATTTTCAGTGAATGGGTTCACTTAACAGAATACAGAAAATTATTTTCACTTAGAAAATAATTTATAGAAAAATTTATATAACAAATTTACTCAATTGACTGCTTGGTGTGACAGAAAAGTCTTTTTTTTTTTTTTGAGACGGAGTCTCGCTCTGTCGCCCAGGCTGGAGTGCAGTGGCCAGATCTCAGCTCACTGCAAGCTCCGCCTCCCGGGTTTACACCATTCTCCTGCCTCAGCCTCCCGAGTAGCCGGGACTACAGATGCCCGCCACCTCGCCCGGCTAGTCTTTTGTATTTTTTAGTAGAGAGGGGGTTTCACCGTGTTAGCCAGGATGGTCTCAATCTCCTGACCTCGTGATCCGTCCGTCTCGGCCTCCCAAAGGGCAGGGATTATAGGCTTGAGCCACCGCGCCTGGCCAGAAAAGTCACCAATTATAAAAACCTTTCAGACTGTCAAGAGAATGCCCCTCCCAGACTACGCCAACTTTTAAGCAAGAAATAAAGAAAGGCCACCAGTTGTGAAATTATAAGACCTGGGTTCAAATACCATAGAGATGATTTACCACAAATCAGGTAAATCATTTAATCTCTCTGGTTTTCTCAGCTATAAAACAGAGACGACAAGACCTACCTAACACAACATTATAGATGTGAAAGTGCTTAGCCCAACACCACATCCATATAAAAAAAATTAAACCTCACCCAGCCACTAATGTGGCAAAGCAGTGAGGAGGTAACCAGAAAGAGCATAGGTGTGCTCAGCTCTGTTGTACAGTCACATGTTGCTTCATGACTACGACGCCTGCTTTAAAATGCTTCATTATGCCCTTGTGTTATTGTGTGACCATCACAGAGAGTACTTACACAAACCTAGGTGTCTAGCCTACTCCATCGCTAGGCTCTATGGTATAGCCCATTGCTCCTAGGTTACAAACCTGTACAACAGGTTACTGTACTGAATATTCTAGGCAACTGTAACAGTGTTAAGTATTTTTGTCTCTAAACACATCTAAACATAGAAAGGGTAATGTGTTACACTCAGATGTTAAGATGTGGCTACAATGCCTATGTCACTAGGCCACAGGAATTCTTCAACTCCATTATAATCTATACCACTGTCATATGTGGTCCATCGTTGACCGAAATGTCATTATGTGGTACATGACTCATTTATTAATTTTACTTATTGCATATACTAATAGCTAAAATTTCAGCCACTTTTAAAATATGGTTTAATGATACCCTCATTATAAACATATACCAATTAAAAATAAAGATGATTGCTCAGACATGCCAGGGTGAACCAGGCTGGGCTATAAAATTTCAGGCCCAAACAAACCATGTACCTAATTCCAATCTGGATAACCAAGACTACAAGATATAATCCTATAAATGACATTTTCTCTCATCCTTCCTAAGTCCAGGATCCTGCCATTTCGCTGGAAAAGCATGAATATCCAGAGATCGCAATCTCTGTTTACTACTTGTTTTCAAATAGTAATGGAATTATTGATGTAAATTCATCAACCATCACAGATCTATTAAGGAAATGACACAGGCCTGAATCTAGAGAGTCACAGAGAAAGCCAGGCAGGTTTCACAGCATGGATACTCTGGGCTTACCCAATACTGAGTCTCAGCAAGAAAAGGGAGCTAGCCAGGATCCAGTCGTTGTTGGTTTGAATATTATTGTCTGTGCTTGGCACTTGACCTACAGTAAACAGCAATTATTTTACTTTAGCCTAGTAAGTTTCCTTTTCACAGGATACCTCACCTAATTTTGTTGTTATGCTCTTTTATGAATACCCTGTTAGCTTCTCATTAAAGGAGTAACTTTTTGCTGTTTTGCATATGACACCTGACTGTTGTCTTTAGGGGCACACAGCAGTGAACAATATCCATAGATAACCATTTCCTTTCTCCTGCTTGTTCCATTCTGAAAAATCCAGCATGGCAAAATGTCTCACCCTTGTTTCCCCTAATGACTGAGTGCTTCCCCTTCATTGTCTGCCCTCCCCCTACATCCCACCATCATTAATTACACGTCGGAGACAATGAGCAACAACAACAACAAAAGCTTTGCTTTGAGTTGCCTGGTGACCACGGTCAACTGTAATTTGATGCTATAAAGCTAAAATCAAATAGAGACTATCTTTATGCTTAAATGTAAAGCTAAAAAATAACATTTGACATTAATTTTTCGGACAGA
This sequence comes from Theropithecus gelada, assembly GCF_003255815.1. Lineage (NCBI taxonomy): Eukaryota > Metazoa > Chordata > Mammalia > Primates > Cercopithecidae > Theropithecus > Theropithecus gelada. Next base: position 77,637,955 of record NC_037685.1, on the reverse strand, counting down.
GATTTATTATTATTATCTTATATATTTATATTTTATATAGACTCTTAATTAAATAATATACATTAAATCTGGGAGCCTACGTTTAAATCTAACTTTGAAAGCAATTATGCTAACTACAACCTGACTGTGGCAATCACTTGAAGACTTACAATGTTTTCAGACTAGAAAAACAGAATCATCATTTCAATTGAATCTGAAACCAATCTTGAAAGCTATACCAATCAATTTCACACTCCATACACATAAAAGCCATGTTTTGAGAAGGTAAAAAATTAACTTTAGAAAAGAGAACTGCAAGAAAAGCAAGAAGTGTCTAAAGTGAGTCTGAATTCAGGCAAATTTCTGCAACCGTCACTTATTCCACTGTGCATTTTCCTGTGCATACCTGCACCATATTTGGCTTCGTGCAACTGAACTGGTTTCCCACAATAACAGCCTATCTCTTCGTGAGTATAAATAAACTACTGCTTAAAATATTCCTTTATATGTGTGTGTGTGTGTGTGTGTGTGTGTGTGTATATATATGTGTGTGTGTGTGTATATATATATATATATATATATATATCTCTCCCCAACGGTCAGCAACCCATGTAAGCTACCAATGTTTACAGTTAGATTTCAAAGGGCAGTTTTGATAACTCGCTTTATCTTAATTATTTTCTCTCCTTTCTTCTAAGAGTTTTTCAATTCCAAAAGATCAAGGCCGATTTTGGGCTCTAAACACTATTGCTTTAAATTTCCTCTATTTTAAAATGGAATTGAATGCTCAAAATCAATTGAGCTTTCAAAACAAGTGCGCTTTGGATGTTTCAAAGAGAATTCTATCTAATACCAGCAAAAATATTAAATTTTCAAACACTGTTAGAGGCGACAGTGTAGATGTGGGGTTTTAAGTATTAAGACTTGTAGCCGCCTAAGCTCTGGGTCTTGAAAAATACCACTGTGCAGATTATTGCTCCTGGCACACAGGAAACTGTCACTAATGACTAGGAAAAATACATGGGCAGTGGAGAGAACTCTCCCACTTTTCAGAACTATGTCCCAGATGGAATCAACCCTGGTTTCCTACTATCAGGAAGGTATTCCTACTTTGCTTCTCTTCCATACCACCTCCCAAAGCCTAGAAAATATATACATTTTCAAGTGATTCTCCTGCCTCAGCCTCCTGAGTAGCTGGGATTACAGGGACACACCACCACGCCTGGCTAATTTTTGTACTTTTAGCAGAGATGAGGTTTTACTATGTTGGTCAGGCTGGTCTCAAACTCCTGACCTCGTGATCTGCCCGCCTCAACCTCCCAAAGTGCTGGAATTACAGGCTTGAGCCACGGCGCCTAGCCAAAAATAAGTACTTTTTACTTTAACATCTTTCCCCCATAAAAAAGGAAAGGGATACTGATACTGACTTAGGTGAGCACAGTCTATTGAGATCAATTTTTATCCAGGGACATTAAGGTAATAAAAATATTCATAATAAAAATTAAGATGCCTGAATATTGCTATTTACCATTTGAAGACGCATTCCTCTCCATTTATTTCAAGAAATGTTTGAATGTGTAATATAGATTAATATGCGTGGATATTAGTGTATGTACATCCTTTTTTCCTACGCATCCCTCCAAGGAAATGAATCTTCAGAGAGCTTCTATTGCATAACTTGAAAACTACTAATAACTAGACTCTTCTTTAGTGTTCTAATATTTTTACACAAAGAGGTTACTCTTTGCCAACAATACTACAGAATCCACTTACTTTACTCAAATACTAGCTCTTTTGCCACTATGTTTCTTAACCTGTAGAGCAATTTGCATGATGACACAGCATGCCACAAAATTTAATTCAACAAATCAACAAATATTTCTTGGCTATTGTGTACAAGGCACTGTGTTGGCGCTAAGACAAGTATTTTATTTATATTCACAACCATCTTGTAATATAAGTACTAAGACCTCCCACTTTTCAGACACAAAAACTGACATTCAGAGAATTTAAATAATTCATTCTAAGCTGCCTGGCTAGTGAGTGTCTCTGTGTTCAGGTTTGAAACTGTGGTCTCCCCTCTACACAGCACAGCCTTTTCTCATTTACTCTGGAATAAAAAGTATAGGTAAACCAGGAAAACAGTGGAAGGAGGGCACAGAATTCCAAGCAGCGGGCAGTGAGATACTGAACTAGTAGTTAATGATTGATTTATGTAAAAATGAATAGAGGAAAGGGGTCAAAGTTCATTTCTGAGATTTTTGACCTGGGGTGCTGGAGAAAAACAGTAGGAGCATGAACAGAAGCAAGGATCGAAGATACACTAATTTGGAAAAGAAGAAAATGGGCTTAGTCTAACACATACTGGAATTTGAAGGTCACTAGGACATCTAAGAGGAACTGAATATTAGGGAACTGGGGAAATGAGGGCCAGTGCTCAACTGAGTCAAAGGGATAAAGAATATATTTGAGACACAAGAGGCATAAGGTCTTGGAGAGAAGATCTAAGACCAAAGCTTTGGGGCATTCTAGCAGTAAGTTGCGGAAGAGAAATAATATCCAGATACTGTAATAGAGAAGAAACAGGAAGAAGTAGAAAAGTGACCAGGAAAGCATGTGATCAAAGACAACAGAGGAAGGCACTATCGTGTCAAATACTGAAAAGTTGATTATTTTCTACACCTGCTGAGTTCCTGCTCTGTCCAAGACCCTGTTCTAAGCTCTGAGAAAATACAAAATGTGTGTAAATCCTAAGACTTTATGTCTAACATAACTAGTCAACTTCTCTCCAAGCTGATATCACCTACATCCTACCTGAACATTGATCATGTATTTTAAAAGTGCTGTGGCAGCAGATACTTCCTTCCGGGATTCTAAAAATCTAAGTTAAAAAACCTAGTGACTCCTAAGGAATACAGAAAGTGAGACTTCCTTCACCGATCTTATCACGCAAGGTGGAATGAAAGGACTCCAGGCTGGTCCTAAGAACTCTGTAAACAACTGCTTGCAGGTTTTTGGCACCGTGATCAAATGTTCAAAGGTTGCCTCTGCTGAAAATCCCAGGCTATTCTCTCCTCCTGGTACTGAGGTCACAACGGTCTGGTTCTGGGACTAATTTACTTGAGGGGCCACAACTCATAACAGTTTACTTAAATTCCGTGAAGGTCACCCATTCAAAGTATTGATTGAACAAAGTAAATGAACGGCCCTAAAACACTAGCTACTGCTTCAGCCCCACCCCCCACAGCCACCCACACACAAACAAGCTCTCCCAGTTCTGAGGACACACGATCTGAAAGGAAACATTTCACCATCCCCACTGAATATCACTGCTGATATTCTTTTCATTCTTTTTGGTTTTTGCTACCTACAGACCTGTTCAAATAGTTCATGAAGGTGTACAATTCTTGTATGTGGTGATAAGAATCTGAAGTATTTGGGCTGGGCGCAGTGGTTCACGGTTATAATCCCAGCACTTTGGGAGGCTGACGTGGGCGGATCATCTGGGATCCGGAATTCAAGACCAGCCTGGCCAACATGGTGAAATCCCTTCTCTACTAAAAATACAAAAATTAGCCGGGCTGATGGCGCATGCCTGTAATCCCAGCTACTCGGGAGGCTGAGGCAGAAGAATTGAACCCGGGAAGCGGAGGCTGCAATAAGCTAAGATTGCACTCCAGCCTGGGTGACAGAACAATACTCGACATGTCTTGATAAATAAATCTGAAGTATTTGGAGTATCAGAAAAAAATTGTGAACAATTTTGCAACAGGCAAAAAGAGTACCAGGTGCCTTGTCTAACGTACCTTTCCAGGTTATCTCTGCCTGCAGACCTGCAGATACAAAATGTGTTACGATGGAGGAAAGGTGAAGCCCCAAATAAAAATGCTAAATTTGCTGTACTTACTATAACCTTGCATACCAAACTTAGAAAACATACATTGTTTTCAAGCATATGCGGAATATTTACAAAATTAACTATACATAGCAATACTTGACCAACCTAAATGAATCTATTTCAAACAGAAAATATTCTCTGACACAATATAAGTAAATTAAAAGTAAACTTTTAGAGATAACTTTAAAAACTGTTCTATAAATATTTAGCCCAGGTGTGGTGGCTCACGCCTGTAATCCAAGCACTTTGGGAGTCTGAGGTGGGTGGATCACTTGTGTCCAGGAGTTTGAGACCAGCCTAGGCCACAGAGTGAGACTCCATCTCTATAAAAAAATCTAAAAATTAGGTTGGCATGGTGGTGCATGCCTGTAGTCCCAGCTACTGGGGAGGCTAAGGTGGGAAGATAGCTTAAGCCTTGAAAGTCAAGGCTGTGGTGAGCCATAATCGCACCACTGCACTCCAGCCTGGGCGATGGAGCAAGACCCTGTCCCCCACCAAAAATGAAAATAAAAAAGAAATTTAACACTCACAAGCCACAGAAGTAATACCGGAAAGTAGAAAACACTGGGAGTGATTAAAAACCACTGCACAGCAAAACTTTTAGGAGTCAGCTAAAGCACTATACACAGGAAAACAGTGGACTTAAATGCTCCTATAAGAAAAGAAAAAATCACTAGAACTCAATGAGCAAAATATCCAAAATCAAAAGCTAAGTTTAAAAAAAGTTATTAAAACACACCATCTTCTGTAAAAGTGGATAAAGAAAAAGAATGTACAAATTTATAGTATTAGAAATAAAAATGAGAACCAATTATAGCTACAGTAGAAATTTTAAAAATACAAAGGCCTTCCTTGTTTAAATACTTATTTTGTTCCCTTGGAAAATCCCTAATATCTATTTTCACAATTATGAAACTGTCCTAAGGAGCATGGAATGCAATAGAGATCATGTTCAATAAGATAACAGAGGTGAAAGTGCTTAGTGACCTATAAAATGTCAAAGAAATATATCCCATTCATTTCTATTAATTATGAAATAGTGTAGCCTAGGGATAAACCACTTTCCTATATCCTATCTAAAGTTAAGGGTTTTTGAAGGGCTCAGATTTGATGGTGTGATGATCAAATCTTAAATCCTATTTAGCTATTAAGAAGTAGTGGTGGCTGGGCATGGTGGCTCACATTTGTAAATTCTAACACCTTGGGAGGCCAAGGCGGGCAGATTACTTGAGCTCAGGAGTTCGAAACCAGCCTGGACAACATAGCAAAATTCCATCTCTACAAAAACAAACAAACAAAAAACACACACAAAAATTAGCTGGGCATGGTGGTGCACGTCTGTAGTCCCAGCTACTAGTGAGGCTGACATGGAAGGGTCACCTGAGCCCAGAGAGGTCGAGGCTGCAGTAAGCTGTGATCGCACCACTGCACTCTAGCCTGAGCAACAGAGCAAGACCCAGAAAGAAGAGAGAGAGACAGACAGACAGAAAGAAAGAGAGAGAGAAAGAGAGAGAGAGAGAGAGAGAGAGAGAGAAAGAAAGAAAGAAAGAAAGACAAGAAAGAGAGAAAGAGAGAAAGAAAGAGAAAGAAAGAGAAAGAAAGAAAGAAAGAAAGAAA